>NW_027369304.1:0-43664 GCF_046119375.1 Phyllobates terribilis
AGGACGGCAGAGTTAGCCATTCAATGACGGACACGTGGCAGCCATCTATGAAGAAAAGCCATGCAGAGGACATCGAAACGCGGGCTGCGTCCAACTAGTAAACTAGGGTTTCGCGTACGATCAACGCAAACCCTAGGGGGGTGGATGTTGGACCGCTTGTATTGATCCAAGCCCAAGGAGGAGGAATCGGCCCACTATGAAAAGGGCCCAAGACCCCAACAAGTGTCTTCAACTATAAATAGAGAGATGGAAAGTTGAAAAGGACGGATCACTGTTCATCCTTGCCTCTTATAGTAAAACGAGAGCTCTCCTTCACGAATTCGTATACAATCACTACATCAGTTTACATTCAGTCTTCGCGAGCATTCTTCTCTTTCTCATTCTGCCTCACGCAATTAAAGCAATATTTCATATTACTTCTACGCGAATGAATTCTAACTTGAGCGTCGGAGAGTCAAATCCGGAGGCCTCCCTCCTCTGGGTTTGATACGCAGGTACACGAAGACGTTCAGCGCGAAGCCTCTTACCTTCAAGAAGCATCCCCAATCAACGCGAAGCCTCTTACCTTCAAGAAGCATCTACGAAGAACACGAAGCTTTCCAAGTCCCTCGTGTAGAGTGTTGGCTACGCGAAGTTTTCAGGGCTCCAACAGTTGGGGAGGAGGAGGAATGGAGAACGCCTATAACAAATCTGGATGCCCATGCAATCGTCGGTGTTTAACCGGCCAATCAACTCGTCGGTGGAACTACTGCAATCGTCGGGAATGGTCGTTTTGCGTTGCTGCAGGGAGAGAATTCAAATCTCGAGATAACAAGACATGCTGAGTCGTTGGGTACAGTCCAAGTGCAAGAAGCTTCTGATGATCCTAAGGGCAGAGGTAGTGCGTTGGTGGAATTAGGGATAGGACAGGTGGGCAATGTCAGACGTGAAGGTGACAATGGAGGGCTTTTGGCAGGTTCTGTGCAGGTTGAGCTGGAAGATGGAGAAGTAGAGTTTGTAATTGAGAAAGTTGGGTCTGTTTTATCTGCGGAGCAAAGCCCAAATACTTTTGGGCCTGTTACACATTCTATGGCCCAAGTGGATTCTCAAGAATTGCCCTTACAAGTCCCTTTAGAAGATGTTAATGGGCTCGGTCAGGGTGGGCCTTCTTCCTATACTTTCGCTGGGCCGATTTCTTCAGCTGGGCCTAATTCTAGTAGTCCCTTAATGCAAAGTAAGGTTGGTGAATCGAGTATCTCAATTAAGCTGAAACAGCATAGCGCATTAAAGAAGAAACAGAAACCAAGTTTCTTACCTTCTGGCAAGAGGCCAAAAAGAGGTAGGAAAGCTTAAGTAATTTTTTTTTGTGTTTTTTTCTCCCCTCATATTCAAATGATTAATTTCCTTCTTTTAAACTGTCTTGGAGCCGGCAAGGCCGGTTTTCCGAAATATACAAATTATTTGATCTGGAAGAATTGTGTGGACTTCATTGTCGTCTTCGAAACACAATTATTGGGTGCTAGAGCAATTTTCGTTTGTAACAAATTGACGTTGAAGGATGTTTGTCTTGTGGACTCCAATGGTCAATCGTGGGATATTTTATTGCTTGGAACTCGGTGTCCATCTCGGTTAACATTAAGATGATTGAGGTTGAGGTTGAATGCAATTTATTTTTGCATATGCCCCGGCTTCCATTCATAGCCGCAGAAACTTTTGGCGGGATATTGAGGTTGAATGTAACTTGACTAGTGGGCCACTCTTTTTCGGAGGTGATCTTATTTGTATTATTAGTTTAGAGGAAACAATGGGTGGCTCGGGGGAGCTTCGCCCGTACACTTGTGACTTACAAAACCTTGTGGATAACGTCGGGCTTATTGCTCTTGGTTACACGGGTGACGCTTTCACTTGGGCCAGGGGTAGCACAACCGATGACTTTGCGGCTAAATGGCTCGACCGGGTCATGGTGAATATGGATGTATTTCTTCAATGTCCGAACGCTTCGGTTAAACACCTCACTAAAGTTGGTTTGGATCACAATCCACTCCTACTTACCCTCGAGCCTTCTTCGAATCTGAGATTTCATCGGCGACCTTTTAGGTTCGAGGTGGCTTGGATTTTGCACCCTGACTTTCTCTCGTTCATCCGTAGAGCTTGGAGGTCGGACAAGACGGTGAACTTGGCTCTTAGGGATCTTAGGGACAAGATTCGTTGGTGGAACAAACATATGTTAGGTAATCTTGTGGAGCGCAAGAAGAAGAAGATGGATGACCTTGGGCTCATTCAAACCGAGATATCTTTGGCTCCGTAGGATCATCTTATGGCCAAGTAAAGGAGCATTCAAGAAGAACTTTCCTTTATT
The DNA here is from genome assembly GCF_046119375.1 of Phyllobates terribilis. Classification (NCBI taxonomy): domain Eukaryota; kingdom Metazoa; phylum Chordata; class Amphibia; order Anura; family Dendrobatidae; genus Phyllobates; species Phyllobates terribilis. The sequence goes on from NW_027369304.1 coordinate 2,339, forward strand.
TACCTTCCATAAGAGGTTATATGGAAGAAAAAATCGAGAGAACTTTGGCTTCAAGAGGGGGATAGGAACACTTGCTTATTTCACCTCTCTACTTTGGTCCATAGGCATAAGAACCGGGTCAAGAGCCTTAAAGACAAGAACGGGACTTGGATTACGCAGCCAGCTGATCTTGAAGCGTTGGTGGTGGATTACTTCGAAGATCACTGCTCTCTTCCTCCAGATGAGCATGAACCGATTGTCACCCCTCACAACATGTTTCTGCGGTTGGATACGGATGTTTGGGCTGATCTTGGTATAAGGTTTGATGATGATGAGATCTTCCATGCGGTTAAAGGTATGGGGGCCTTGAAGGCCCCGGGTCCCGGCGGCTTCCAACCAATTTTCTACTACAAGTGTTGGGAGATAGTTGGGCCTTCAGTGATTGTGGTGGTTTGTTCCTTCCTTGCTAGCGCTTCCCTCCGTAAAAACCTCAATGATACCCTCATCTCCCTTATTCCTAAGACGGGGAGCCCGGACAAGGTCTACCTTTTTCGGCCTATTAGTCTTTGCAATGTGCTTTACAAAATTATTACTAAGTTGTTGACTAACCATATGCAAAGAATCTTGCCGAAGTTGATTGGTCCTTGTTAGGGTAGTTTCTTGCTGGGTAGGTTGATTATGGATAAAATTGTATTGTCCCAAGAGTGCGTCTTTGATTATGGTTGCTTATGAAAATCAACCTTGAGAAAGCTTACGACTGTCTTCGTTGGGATTTCGTTATTGACTCTCTTGTGGACGCGGGGTTCCCCTATGTGGATTGAATGGATTGCTGAATGTATTTCATCGACCTCGTTGAATGTCCTTTGGAACGGCAAGAGGACTAAGATATTCGAACCCTCTAGAGGTATCCGACAAGGGGACTCAATCTCTTCGTACCTTTTCATCTTGTGCATGGAACGCCTTAGTCATCTTATTGTTGAATCTATAGAGGAAGAGAGATGGAGACCAATCCATGCTTCGAGAGAGGGGCCGCCGATTTTGCATATCCTCTCTGCTGACGATATTTTACTCCCCGGGGAGGCCTCGGTGTCACTGGTCCGGGAAATCCATTCTTGCCTTGACCGTTTTTGTCATTTGTCCGAGCAACGCGTGAATAAGGCCAAATCCAAGCTCTTTATTTCCCTAAATGTCGGGGATGACCTCGTTGAGATCCTTGGTAGGGAGAGCGCTATGGGGGTCATGAAGGACCTTGGTGTTTATTTTGGCATCCCGCTACTGCACAAGCATGTGTCTAGAAAGACTTTTGAGCCCCTGCTTTAAAAAATTAATAGTCGGCTTAGCGATTGGAGGGGTAAGTATCTTAGTTTTGTCGGGAGAGTGACTCTTGCTAAATCAGTCCTTAGTTCGATCCCTGTTTATACTATAGTCACTCTCTCGATCCCGGATAAGGTGTGCAAGCGTATTGACAAAGCGACGCGCTCTTTTATTGGGATAGTTGCGAGGACTCGAGGAAAGTTCATTTAGTTAGTTGGGGTGAAGTGATTAATCCCAAATGTGGAGGTCTTGGCCTAAAGCTTATGAGCAACTTCAACATCTCCCTCAACGGGAAACTTGCGTGGAGATTCATCCATAGCAAGGGTGATTTGTGGGCGGACGTCCTCCGTGATAAGTATGTTAGACCCGACTTCGAAGAGAGGGTCGATGCTTCCCATGTGTGGAATTCTATCATGCGAGGTATGAACAAAGTAGTGGTTCCGGGAAGCAAATGGCAGGTGGGAAAGGGTGATCTTGGTTCTAGACTGACATTTGGCTGCTGGGCATACCACTAATTTCATACGCGACCGGGGAGGTTTTGGAGGAGGAGGGCAGCCTTCTTGTTCGGAGTCTCTAGTGTGCGCAGCAAGGCTGGCGCTGGAGCATGTTCGCTGCGAAGCTGCCCAGTGATGTGGTCCTTTGGATAGCGGCAGCTACTGTTTCGGAGGAGGAGCTGGATTCCGACGTCCTCGTCTGGGCTAGTTCTGCGGACGGTAGTTACGAGGTGGAACGTGCCTACCGTGGGCTCATTCATCCTAACGTCGAGAGTGGAGTGGATCATTTTTTCTATCGGAACATTTGGCGACTCCGTTTCCAAGAGCGTGCTCGCTACTTTTTTCACGCTGAGAGGTTTCGTAGGCACATGGCCTGCTCGGTAGCGTGTAGGGTGTGCACTAACACGCCGGAGTCTCTTCTTCACCTTCTCCGGGATTGTCCGAAGAGCTCCGAAATTTGGGAGGGGTTTCGTCTGCCTCTTGATGGGTATGAGTTATTTTCATCTAATTTTCATCAATGGATTAGACGTAATTTATTGCAGGACTCGAAAGAGAGGAAGGCTTGGGCAGGCACTTTCGCTACCGCGATTTCGCACATTTGGAAATGGCGCAATGAAAGAACGTTCCTAGGCGAGGAGTTTAGTGGCAACAAAGTCGCGTTCATCGTCACCGCTAGCCAAGACTATTGCAAGGCGATCATGGATGACCATAAGTTGACCATAAAGGCTAAGCATGAGGTGCAAATCGCTTGGGCTAAGCTGGACACGGGTGGGTGAAACTCAACACCGACGGGGCCGTGGTGGCGGGTCATGCGGAGGCAGGAGGGCTTCTTCGGGATAGCAATGGAGAGTGGATCAAGGGTTTTCTTCACAATATCGGATCTTGCTCTGTCCCGGCGGCAGAATCTTGGGGTGTCATCTCGGGTATTAGGCTCGCTTGGTCGTTGGGGTACGGGAGGGTTTATGTGAAAACTGATTCGATCTTGGTCAGTCTTTTTCTGGGTCATGTAGATCGTTGTCATACCCTTTTCAGTCTTGTGTCTGTGGCACAAGACTTTCTGCATAGGAACTAACATTGCCAGGTCCGTCGTGTGTATAGGGAAGTCAATCGACTCGCCGATTTGTTGGCCTCCCTTGCACTTCAGTCTAGTTTAGGAGTCTCTGTTTTGGATGTTCCACCTTCAGAGGTTGTTGTACTTTTGGATGATGGCGTTAGGGGTCGGGCTGCACCCGCTTTATTTTGTTGTAGTCCATTTTCTTTTTATTAGCACGTAAAGAGACTCCGCCTCTCTTTAAAAAAAATAGAAGAATTATCAAATGAATGCCGCACACCCATAACAACTAAGCATATTGGACGAAATATGTCTAAATTGGATAATGGAATTACAATTCACAAAACTAATTAAACAAATTAATTAAACTAAGACAGGCGCATTCATAGCGGTTTGGTTACCCACCTTCTAGATTCGGGTGAGAATAGTCCAACATCTATAGCCCAGAGAAAGAACATCTTAAAGTTGAACACTGAATAAAAACAACATTCAGAATATATACTCCTAAATAAGAGAAATGAAAATTGCTTCAGTGACGGATGATAACGCTAAACTAGTCAGGTTTAAATGGGGAGACATTAATAGGGGAGAATGGAATGGGAACTAATGATGAATTAGTTTAAGATCTAGTATACGGGTAATTATAGGATAAATTAATTAATAATTATATTCATGGATAATTTTCGAATGATTTGACTTATTTATTATATTTTTAAAAAAAAACATATTAATAAATATAGATAAACTCAATAAATGTGAGTTGGCAGGTATAAGTAGTTGTCGTATAATTTCAACTTAATAATTGCATTTTGCACAAATATATAATATATATTTGATAAACACGAATTGTATTTAATAAAATCAAATGTGTAATATATTTGAATTATAATAACATACTATATCACTCTTAATTCATATTGTGAAAGACCTCCTTATATACATTAGCCGTTTTGTTCGAAGGATGGCTTTCCTTATAAAATCAGAACAGTCAATTCATCTTTGCTTATAAGCCTTGAAATTGCAACATACAACTGGTCATGAGTAAATACTGGTCGTGGTAGAAATAATTCAAGTCGAGAAATATATTGTTCTTGACTTTTGTTGATGGTCATGGAAACACAAATCTTGAGAGAAAATTGACTACGCTTCATGTTAAAAGGCAGAGTGACATTGGAAGGAGAGAGAAGCAAGCGAGCGACGATAACCTTGAATCTGGTGTTGGTAACTTCAAGGAGGAAAAATAGCATTAGATAACTACGTGCAACAAGAAAAACATTATATTATTATAGTACACTGACTAGCACATTAAAATTTATGTACTTGAAATGATTTCAATCTCGATGATGTATGTTATAAGCCTGGTAACCACTAATCTCCCATTGCGTAGTCCCAATGATTGATCTATATTACAAAGCAGCATCATAAGTACAACTACCTTAAGTCTAAGACAGTGATTCGGAATACCTAAGAGCTTGATAGAATTAGGGTACTTAGTTTAGTAAATTTCAGCATTATCCTGACCGTTCTCATCTATCTGGGATATGCTATCAGAGCTAAAGTAGATTTTCTTCTTCTTCAGACAATAAGGACATAACAAAATCATACACTCTTTATATGACCTCAAGTGTGGGGGAAAGGATGGTCCTTTCCTCAAAATAATTTCCATCCGATAGTCTATCCATCCATAGACGGATAAATCTCTTCAACAATAGAAGCAATAGGGTTACCACTCTACTTAATGCACAAATCATATGGTATCTCAATGTTTGCTTCTCCATCATCAGAATCTCATGTGATGCCATCTCCCACACTTAGAATTCTAAAAATTCTCTAAGCCTTTGCATATCAGATTATGTGCGCCGACCTTGAAGCCTCATGTTTCTTGTCAAGAAAAGCACTTTATAATGAATCCAAAAGTATGATGATTTAAGGCATGCTGAAACAATAGCATGTCTTCTTCGTTTTGGCAAGACACGATGTATCTGTCTGAAATCTCCATCAAACATAATCACCTTGCCAACTAATAGAAGCAACACGATACTTGGATTAGAACTTCGAAGGACATCTCTCAAGCTCCGATCTAACGCTTCAAATAATGTTTTTTTGTCATCGGAGCTTCATATCCCTTGTAATAAGCTTTGTCTTAGATAGCAACTCAGCTAATGATAATCCTTGTTTGATGTTGCATATCGAGTCATCATATATAGTGATCGGTATAGGTAATCTCGAATGCACAATTCTGCAAACTAGAAGCATAAGAGAAGCAAGGCCACTTGATGCAACATGTCGGACATTATCCCCTTTGCATCTTATTGTAGTTGGAGTGATATTCAAATGAATGTTTTTCCAATACCCGTATCCATATAGAAAAAAGATACCCTCTTGACCCATTGATACATCATACATGGCATCAACATATACACCATTATAATGTACAAAACATTTATTTACTACCATCATGTATTTATTAAAATAATTCATTAATGAATACTTTTAAAATATAATACTAAAATGGAGAACGAGGACTCCAGCGACCAAGATGATCATATAGAAGTAGTCATGATGACTAAAATGGACGAGAAGTTTATGAAGAACAAAGACGTGCCTAGGAGCGTGACCTCAAAGACTTCACTTTCTATAATTTCTAGCAAAAGTGACATCTAGCTAAGACGTGCCTATGGAGTTTAAGAACAACAAACTCTGGCACATCTTTGGGATTCCGGGTACAATCAAGTACCCATGAATCCCAAAGATGCGGAGCACACCGCGTTCATTACAGACAAGGGAACATTTTGTTATAAGGTAATGCCGTTCGGTCTGAAGAACGCGGGAGCAACGTTCCAACGCCTGGTAGATAAAATTTTCAGAGGGATGATGGGGAGAACAGTCGAGGCATATGTCGACGACATTGTAGTGAAGAGCAAACGGCAAGAGGATCATGTTCGCGATCTAGCGGAAGTATTTGACACGTTACGAAGCTATGGAATGAGTTTGAACCCCGAAAAGTGTGTTTTTGGGGTAACAGAGGGGAAGTTCCTCGGTTTCCAGATAAGCAATCGCGGAATCGAGGTAAACCCCGCGAAAGTCAGAGCGGTGTTGGACATGGTTCCGCCTAGAAGCGTTAACGAGGTACAAAGGTTTGTCGGGTCAGTTAACTACTTGGGGAGGTTTTGCGCGAAGTTGGCCGAGCGTAATCTACCATTTTTTGACGTGCTAAGAAGACCGAAGAACTTTTTGTGGACAGTCGAGTGTGCAGAAGCATTCGCAAAACTCAAAGAACACCTTACTCACTTACCAACGCTGTCTTCACCCGTTCGGGGAGAAAGTTTGCAATTATATATTTCAGCGGGAGAAAGAGCTGTAAGCGCGGTCCTAACGCGAGAAACACAGAAACCTGTCTACTTCGTAAGCAAGGCCCTGCTCGCGACTGAGGAGCATTATGCCCCAGTAGAGAAGGCAGTATTCGCGTTGGTTGTTGCAGCTAGGAGGCTAAGACCGTATTTCCATGCTCACACTATTCAAGTACTGACCAATCTACCTTTGCACTCCCTACTTCACAGGCCAACGGCTTCCGGACGTCTCACGAAGTGGGTAATAGAACTGTCAGAATTTGACATCGAGTACAGACCCAGACCAGCAATCAAAGCGCAGGCACTAGCAGATTTTGTGGTCGAGACAAGCTTTCGCGAAGCAGTATGCACCTCTGAGGAAAAAAAATGGCAGTTGTACGTAGATGGGGCCGTAAATGCCGAGGGCTGTGGGGCAGGAATGGCCCTCGTTTCGCCAGAAGGAGTAACTCATAAACATGCTGTTAATCTAAACTTCGCCGCAACCAACAACGAAGCCGAGTACGAGGCACTCATCGCGGGTATGGAAATCGCGTTTGCCAACTCTGTTGAGAACGTAGAATGTTTCTGCGATTCTGAAGTAGTAGTACAACAAATGCAGGGCGTGTACGAAGCCAAAACGGGAAATTTGCCAAAATACCTCGCGAGAGCAAGCACCCTCTGCTCCCTGTTCAAAAAGTTCCAGCTCACGATCATACCTCGCGAGAAAAACGAAGAGGCTGATAACCTCGCGAAGATTGCTTCCAGGTTGAGGATTGGAGACGAAAACAAAGAAGCTAGGCCTATCTGGACCCGGCGAAGTGATGAGAGAGCAGTACGGGAGTTATTCGAAATGATGGCTATAGACATGGCCGTTGACGATTGGCGGAGCCCGATTATGAAATACTTGGCTGACAAAATAGTCCCAGAGAATCCCCGCGAAAAGAGGAAATTAGAAGTGCAGGCTGCGCGATTTTACATCAACCAAGGTGAACTGTACAAGCGAGAGTTTATGAGCAGGGAGCTACGTTGCCTATCAGAAAAAGATGGAAGAAGCATGATTGTAGAGTTACACGCCGGATTATGTGGAACGCACGCTGGATGGCGGGCCCTAGTGTACAAGGCTTTGCGTCAAGGCCATTACTGGATGACGATGAGAAAAGATGCCCTGAAATACGCACGCGAGTGCCAAGCATGCCAGCGCCACGCCCCCGCATCCCATCAGCCGGGGGTAGAAATGCAGATCATGACGGGTCCATGCCCTTTCGCGATGTGGGGTCTGGACTTGTTAGGACCATTCACACCAAAAGCACCCGGACAGCTCGAATTCATAATCGTGGCAATTGACTATTTCACGAAATGGATCGAGGCTGCGCCGCTCGCAAGCACAAGTGTAGCCAACGTGAAGAAGTTCCTCTGGCAGAACATCGTTTGTCGTTACGGACTACCACAAGAAATCGTCACGGACAGGGGACCGCAGTTCAATACCCCGAAGCTGGTACAATGGTGCGATGATCTGGGCATACGTCTAAAGTTCGCGTCAGTCGCTCACCCTCACTGCAACGGCCAGGTAGAAGCCGCGAACAAATGCATTGTTAACGACCTGAAAAGACGCCTAGATGGCGCACGGGGAAAATGGGCCGAGATGCTTCCATTAGTTCTATGGGCAAACCGTACAACCAGTAAGAAGTCGACAGGTGAAACACCTTTCGCGTTGGCTTACGGAGTAGAAGCAGTTGTTCCGGTTGAACATTTGTTTCCAAACGACAGAATGTTGCATTTTAATAGCACCGCAAACGAAGAAAGAATGCAGATGGAACTCCAGCTTCGCGAAGAGATTAGAGCTATGGCTTCCATCCGGGCCGCTAACTACAAAGCTGGGGTGGCCAAGTATTACAACAAGTCCATCAGGGTCAGAGGTTTCGCGAAAGGAGATCTTGTTTTGAGGAAAACTGAAGGGGGTAAAGTCGACCCTAGCTGGGAAGGACCATACATCGTAGACGAAGAGATTGCCCCAGGCGCATACAGGCTCAAGGACTTTACCGGTAACCGCATCGCGAACTCTTGGAACGTGATGAGGTTACGGCGGTATTACCCTTAAGCCTACACTTGTCAGGTATAAACAGTTACATTTCCAAATAATGTCACAATGAATAACCGTCCTAACTTAAGCATTCATCCTCAGAACTCGAATAAAACCGTCAGAACGGAAATAAGCTAGCTTTAGCACAAGTCGGTGCAAAAACATCACGGTTAGCTTACCTCTTGACTAAATTAGAAAGAACAACCTAATAAAACGATAGGTCTAACAATTGACTTTTATCCTCAGAATAAAAAGCCTTCGCCACGCGAAGCAGTTTGAAGTCGTGTAAGCCTCCGTAGAGGAGCAACACCAAGTAAGCCTCCCTGGCCCAGGAGCATTGCGGGTAAGCCTTTGTCGCGCAAAGCACTTTCAAAGTCGTGTAAGCCTCCCGTGAAAGGAGCAACGCCAAGTAAGCCTTTGTCCAGAGCATTGACCAACGCGAACGAAGCACGAAAGCCTCAGAAAAGAGCAAAGCTGCTCACCGAACCCGAAAATGGTAACTCACTTTATCTCTCATTTCATCCTCGCGAAGAATAGAGATTGATTCGCCCAGAAGCCCTAACTAAGGAAACATGCAGGAAACAAGAGTATTGACCAACGCGAACGAAGCACGAAAGCCTCAGAAAGGAGTAAAGCTGCTCACCGAACCCGAAAATGGAAACAAGAGTATTGACCAACGCTGACAAAAAACGCTCATAGGCCAGAAACGCTCGAGCAATAAGGTACACATTCATAAACTAGGAGGTAGGACCAGTGAACGCGTATTTACCACATTTTTGTGCAGGACGACAAAGATGAAAACGCGAGGAAGAACAACAAAAAGACAAGACGAACAAAAATGTTGAAGACAACGCAAGGAATTTTGAAGACAACGCAAGGAAGAGTGCGAACTATCACTTAAACAAGACCCAAGCACGAACGCGAGGATACCGTCAAAAACCGCCCTCGGAAGACCCCCATACCACAAGAATGCGCAAAAGGAGAACGATGCATAGATATTTCAAATGTTAAACAACAGCAACCCATGTAAAAACAGTTACTATTATGAAATTAAAACAAGTTCATTCATACAAGGTTTTCATTTTGCTATTTCGCGTATAGTACACGAAAGAGCAAGGGGGTAGTAGGCAATAAGCAGTTCAGAGAGAGCAATCAAAACAAAACAACACACGAGCACAAAATTATTGTTCATTAACGGAGCTTGCGTAAAGGCTTCACAAAGGAGGAGGAGCCGGTGGATAGAAAGCAGCGGCAGGATCGGGCAGAAGATGGACCTTTCCAGGAACCACCCCCGTCTCAGGATTGAAGGCACAAACATCCCAAGCCTCCAAAGGGTCGTCATCATCATCAATAAAAGTACCCACCGGAGGAGGAGTGTAAGGCGGAGGAACAGCATCAAAGCCCAGACGATCCTCTGTATCCAATTTGAAGTCTGTGATCCCCCTCCTCTGGAGTTGTGCCTTCGTCATAAGATGATAAAGCACGAGGCGATAGCTACCTTCATAAGCAGTTCGAGCAGCACCGCGATAGCCACTCACGTACCTGCTAACGGCGTCAAAGCGGGCATCGCGTAACTCATCCGCATGTGCCTTCTTAAGATCAGCAATTTCCTTCGCATGCTTTGCCTGCGCAGCAGCCAACTCCTTCTTAGCACGATCCCCTTTTTTCTCCGCTGCCTCCGCCCTGGCCAAAGCATTCTTCAAATCTTCACGGAGGGTCTCCGCCGCCTCGCTATAGCCTTCCTCGTCGTGAGAGGCCGCCGCATAAATAAGTTGCATGGCCTAAGAGCAATTCGTTTTAGAAAAAAGTGGAGAAAACAAAACAAAAATACGCGAAGGCTTACCATAAGCATCATCTGCTCGCGAGACACAACGGCAGCATTTAACTCCTCCTGGACAGGCAACGACAGAGGAGGAAGCAAATCAGGGACCAGGAGCACCGAGGCCGACTCCACCGGAGGAAATATATCCACCGGAAGACCCTCACGCTTAGAGGACGACCCTGTCTCGCGAGATCTCTTGACACGAGTATGTCCCCTCGGAGACGCGTCAGACTTCTTTCGTTTCCGCGAAGTCTTATCACCGGCTGCCTTGCCCTTGGGGGAAGTTAGTGGATCGAGAGGAGCCTTGCCTCTTTGGGAAGCATCGCGAACTCCCTCGGGCCTGCCCTCGTCTTCAAGAGCCGCACTCACCACATTCTTATCCGCCCCTACGTCCGGGACGGGGAGATTGTTGATAAGATCGAAATAATTGCGACCTGCACAAGTAAGAAAGAACTTAGATAAATAAAAGCAAGTCTATTACACAAAACATTAATTAGGTAGCAACAAGGAGGAGGATGCAGAGGACTGAGTCCCCTCAACTCCCGGAGTTTGGGAGTGACATCGCGTATGAAAACACGAAGGGAAGAGTCCGGATAGTCAGTATATCTCGCGACAAACCGACCCTTGATGTCCTTATTTAGAACGAGGTCCGAGAGAAATGTGCTGGTTTGAATGTGGTACGCGAAGGTATCCTCAGGAGGGGGGCGAACCAAAAACCACTGTTTTTTCCAAACGATCTCGTTTGTAGGCATCCTCCAGGCTAAAGCCGCGGAAGTACGAACAGAATATAGCCCGGTATTCCCGGTGATCCTCCTTGGAGAATAAACGTAGTTGAAACGCACAGGCGTAGGCACCCCGCCAATATCTTGCACCCGCATAGTAAAGACCGTGATGGCACGCCAAACCATAGGATGAAGCTGTGTAGGACTAAAGCGGGTAACTCGCAGATACTCTTCCACCCAGGGAAGTAAAGGAAGACGAAACCCCCCTTCCATAGCCTGCTTGCTGATCGCGAACCAACCATTAAAGTTGTGTGCCATCTTACTCCCTTCAGCTGGAAGCGCCAGAATAGTGCCCTCAGGGAAGGGGTATAGATTAGCGATCTTCTCAAGATCCCCGAGGGTAAGGACAGAACGCTCCCCAGCGAATTCATTTCCCAAATTCTTTGGACGGAAACCATGAATACGCTCCGTGTAAATCTTCACAGGAGGAAACTGTCCTTTATAATTCTCGGGGATTTCTATACGAGGTTGCAAAAGAGTAGAGGTCCCAGGCACCAGAGCCGCTAGAGCTTCATCGCCTTGCGCAAAGACAGTTCGTATAGGCGAAGCTTCGCGGATTGTGATAGACGAAGAGGCGCTGGACGAGGACGTCGAACGCGAATCACTTGAACTAGAACCTAAAGAAAGCAAGAGTTAGTTCTCAGGAGACGATAAATATGGGAGCTTCTCGCGAAAAAGTATTTAAGGAAAAACCATGTTTCTCGCGAAAATCATCATTTATCTCTCTCGAGAAGAACTCGGGCACGGAACCCGATGATAGGAAGTTTAGAAGTCGGGGGTAAAAGAGAGAGATCTCCAAGATTTCTCGGTAAAGGAAAAGGTATAAATGTTGAAGCCTGATGTGACAGTTCCAGAAACGATTGATGGGACGTACAGAGAAAATAAAGAGATAAAGAGGGAGAGGAGTGGAAACCGCCGGCCAAGGAGTGAATTGTTTCAAAGCGGCCAGAGAAAGAAAAGAAGGGGACCAACCCCCGACGCCCCGCTGCAAACCTACCCAACTCTCTCTTCCTCGCCGGAGTCGGAATAAATACATCGGGAGTAGAACAAAAGAACAAGAGAACGAAGAAAAACTTAAGAGAAAGATGGAGAGAACCAACCTGACATGACGGACGGTGGAGAACGGAGATCACCGGAGGGTCTGCAACGAGCCAGCGTAACAAGGGGATTATCGGAAGAGGAGCAAAGTCGCCGGAGTATTATCGGAAGGGGTTACCGGAAGAGGAGCAAATTCGTCGGAGTATTAACGGAAGGGATGACCGGGAGCAAGAGAAAAAAGAGCGAAGTGTGGGAGAAGAAGATTTGCCTCCGCTTTTCCCCTTTTTTATATAGTCATCCAGGACGGCAGAGTTAGCCATTCAATGACGGACACGTGGCAGCCATCTATGAAGAAAAGCCATGCAGAGGACATCGAAACGCGGGCTGCGTCCAACTAGTAAACTAGGGTTTCGCGTACGATCAACGCAAACCCTAGGGGGGTGGATGTTGGACCGCTTGTATTGATCCAAGCCCAAGGAGGAGGAATCGGCCCACTATGAAAAGGGCCCAAGACCCCAACAAGTGTCTTCAACTATAAATAGAGAGATGGAAAGTTGAAAAGGACGGATCACTGTTCATCCTTGCCTCTTATAGTAAAACGAGAGCTCTCCTTCACGAATTCGTATACAATCACTACATCAGTTTACATTCAGTCTTCGCGAGCATTCTTCTCTTTCTCGTTCTGCCTCACGCAATTAAAGCAATATTTCATATTACTTCTACGCGAATGAATTCTAACTTGAGCGTCGGAGAGTCAAATCCGGAGGCCTCCCTCCTCTGGGTTTGATACGCAGGTACACGAAGACGTTCAGCGCGAAGCCTCTTACCTTCAAGAAGCATCCCCAATCAACGCGAAGCCTCTTACCTTCAAGAAGCATCTACGAAGAACACGAAGCTTTCCAAGTCCCTCGTGTAGAGTGTTGGCTACGCGAAGTTTTCAGGGCTCCAACAGTTGGGGAGGAGGAGGAATGGAGAACGCCTATAACAAATCTGGATGCCCATGCAATCGTCGGTGTTTAACCGGCCAATCAACTCGTCGGTGGAAACTACTGCAATCGTCGGGAATGGTCGTTTTGCGTTGCTGCAGGGAGAGAATTCAAATCTCGAGATAACAAGACATGCTGAGTCGTTGGGTACAGTCCAAGTGCAAGAAGCTTCTGATGATCCTAAGGGCAGAGGTAGTGCGTTGGTGGAATTAGGGATAGGACAGGTGGGCAATGTCAGACGTGAAGGTGACAATGGAGGGCTTTTGGCAGGTTCTGTGCAGGTTGAGCTGGAAGATGGAGAAGTAGAGTTTGTAATTGAGAAAGTTGGGTCTGTTTTATCTGCGGAGCAAAGCCCAAATACTTTTGGGCCTGTTACACATTCTATGGCCCAAGTGGATTCTCAAGAATTGCCCTTACAAGTCCCTTTAGAAGATGTTAATGGGCTCGGTCAGGGTGGGCCTTCTTCCTATACTTTCGCTGGGCCGATTTCTTCAGCTGGGCCTAATTCTAGTAGTCCCTTAATGCAAAGTAAGGTTGGTGAATCGAGTATCTCAATTAAGCTGAAACAGCATAGCGCATTAAAGAAGAAACAGAAACCAAGTTTCTTACCTTCTGGCAAGAGGCCAAAAAGAGGTAGGAAAGCTTCTAAGTAATTTTTTTTTGTGTTTTTTTCTCCCCTCATATTCAAATGATTAATTTCCTTCTTTTAAACTGTCTTGGAGCCGGCAAGGCCGGTTTTCCGAAATATACAAATTATTTGATCTGGAAGAATTGTGTGGACTTCATTGTCGTCTTCGAAACACAATTATTGGGTGCTAGAGCAATTTTCGTTTGTAACAAATTGACGTTGAAGGATGTTTGTCTTGTGGACTCCAATGGTCAATCGTGGGATATTTTATTGCTTGGAACTCGGTGTCCATCTCGGTTAACATTAAGATGATTGAGGTTGAGGTTGAATGCAATTTATTTTTGCATATGCCCCGGCTTCCATTCATAGCCGCAGAAACTTTTGGCGGGATATTGAGGTTGAATGTAACTTGACTAGTGGGCCACTCTTTTTCGGAGGTGATCTTATTTGTATTATTAGTTTAGAGGAAACAATGGGTGGCTCGGGGGAGCTTCGCCCGTACACTTGTGACTTACAAAACCTTGTGGATAACGTCGGGCTTATTGCTCTTGGTTACACGGGTGACGCTTTCACTTGGGCCAGGGGTAGCACAACCGATGACTTTGCGGCTAAATGGCTCGACCGGGTCATGGTGAATATGGATGTATTTCTTCAATGTCCGAACGCTTCGGTTAAACACCTCACTAAAGTTGGTTTGGATCACAATCCACTCCTACTTACCCTCGAGCCTTCTTCGAATCTGAGATTTCATCGGCGACCTTTTAGGTTCGAGGCGGCTTGGATTTTGCACCCTGACTTTCTCTCGTTCATCCGTAGAGCTTGGAGGTCGGACAAGACGGTGAACTTGGCTCTTAGGGATCTTAGGGACAAGATTCGTTGGTGGAACAAACATATGTTAGGTAATCTTGTGGAGCGCAAGAAGAAGAAGATGGATGACCTTGGGCTCATTCAAACCGAGATATCTTTGGCTCCGTAGGATCATCTTATGGCCAAGTAAAGGAGCATTCAAGAAGAACTTTCCTTTATTTACCTTCCATAAGAGGTTATATGGAAGAAAAAATCGAGAGAACTTTGGCTTCAAGAGGGGGATAGGAACACTTGCTTATTTCACCTCTCTACTTTGGTCCATAGGCATAAGAACCGGGTCAAGAGCCTTAAAGACAAGAACGGGACTTGGATTACGCAGCCAGCTGATCTTGAAGCGTTGGTGGTGGATTACTTCGAAGATCACTGCTCTCTTCCTCCAGATGAGCATGAACCGATTGTCACCCCTCACAACATGTTTCTGCGGTTGGATACGGATGTTTGGGCTGATCTTGGTATAAGGTTTGATGATGATGAGATCTTCCATGCGGTTAAAGGTATGGGGGCCTTGAAGGCCCCGGGTCCCGGCGGCTTCCAACCAATTTTCTACTACAAGTGTTGGGAGATAGTTGGGCCTTCAGTGATTGTGGTGGTTTGTTCCTTCCTTGCTAGCGCTTCCCTCCGTAAAAACCTCAATGATACCCTCATCTCCCTTATTCCTAAGACGGGGAGCCCGGACAAGGTCTACCTTTTTCGGCCTATTAGTCTTTGCAATGTGCTTTACAAAATTATTACTAAGTTGTTGACTAACCATATGCAAAGAATCTTGCCGAAGTTGATTGGTCCTTGTTAGGGTAGTTTCTTGCTGGGTAGGTTGATTATGGATAAAATTGTATTGTCCCAAGAGTGCGTCTTTGATTATGGTTGCTTATGAAAATCAACCTTGAGAAAGCTTACGACTGTCTTCGTTGGGATTTCGTTATTGACTCTCTTGTGGACGCGGGGTTCCCCTATGTGGATTGAATGGATTGCTGAATGTATTTCATCGACCTCGTTGAATGTCCTTTGGAACGGCAAGAGGACTAAGATATTCGAACCCTCTAGAGGTATCCGACAAGGGGACTCAATCTCTTCGTACCTTTTCATCTTGTGCATGGAACGCCTTAGTCATCTTATTGTTGAATCTATAGAGGAAGAGAGATGGAGACCAATCCATGCTTCGAGAGAGGGGCCGCCGATTTTGCATATCCTCTCTGCTGACGATATTTTACTCCCCGGGGAGGCCTCGGTGTCACTGGTCCGGGAAATCCATTCTTGCCTTGACCGTTTTTGTCATTTGTCCGAGCAACGCGTGAATAAGGCCAAATCCAAGCTCTTTATTTCCCTAAATGTCGGGGATGACCTCGTTGAGATCCTTGGTAGGGAGAGCGCTATGGGGGTCATGAAGGACCTTGGTGTTTATTTTGGCATCCCGCTACTGCACAAGCATGTGTCTAGAAAGACTTTTGAGCCCCTGCTTTAAAAAATTAATAGTCGGCTTAGCGATTGGAGGGGTAAGTATCTTAGTTTTGTCGGGAGAGTGACTCTTGCTAAATCAGTCCTTAGTTCGATCCCTGTTTATACTATAGTCACTCTCTCGATCCCGGATAAGGTGTGCAAGCGTATTGACAAAGCGACGCGCTCTTTTATTGGGATAGTTGGGAGGACTCGAGGAAAGTTCATTTAGTTAGTTGGGGTGAAGTGATTAATCCCAAATGTGGAGGTCTTGGCCTAAAGCTTATGAGCAACTTCAACATCTCCCTCAACGGGAAACTTGCGTGGAGATTCATCCATAGCAAGGGTGATTTGTGGGCGGACGTCCTCCGTGATAAGTATGTTAGACCCGACTTCGAAGAGAGGGTCGATGCTTCCCATGTGTGGAATTCTATCATGCGAGGTATGAACAAAGTAGTGGTTCCGGGAAGCAAATGGCAGGTGGGAAAGGGTGATCTTGGTTCTAGACTGACATTTGGCTGCTGGGCATACCACTAATTTCATACGCGACCGGGGAGGTTTTGGAGGAGGAGGGCAGCCTTCTTGTTCGGAGTCTCTAGTGTGCGCAGCAAGGCTGGCGCTGGAGCATGTTCGCTGCGAAGCTGCCCAGTGATGTGGTCCTTTGGATAGCGGCAGCTACTGTTTCGGAGGAGGAGCTGGATTCCGACGTCCTCGTCTGGGCTAGTTCTGCGGACGGTAGTTACGAGGTGGAACGTGCCTACCGTGGGCTCATTCATCCTAACGTCGAGAGTGGAGTGGATCATTTTTTCTATCGGAACATTTGGCGACTCCGTTTCCAAGAGCGTGCTCGCTACTTTTTTCACGCTGAGAGGTTTCGTAGGCACATGGCCTGCTCGGTAGCGTGTAGGGTGTGCACTAACACGCCGGAGTCTCTTCTTCACCTTCTCCGGGATTGTCCGAAGAGCTCCGAAATTTGGGAGGGGTTTCGTCTGCCTCTTGATGGGTATGAGTTATTTTCATCTAATTTTCATCAATGGATTAGACGTAATTTATTGCAGGACTCGAAAGAGAGGAAGGCTTGGGCAGGCACTTTCGCTACCGCGATTTCGCACATTTGGAAATGGCGCAATGAAAGAACGTTCCTAGGCGAGGAGTTTAGTGGCAACAAAGTCGCGTTCATCGTCACCGCTAGCCAAGACTATTGCAAGGCGATCATGGATGACCATAAGTTGACCATAAAGGCTAAGCATGAGGTGCAAATCGCTTGGGCTAAGCTGGACACGGGGTGGGTGAAACTCAACACCGACGGGGCCGTGGTGGCGGGTCATGCGGAGGCAGGAGGGCTTCTTCGGGATAGCAATGGAGAGTGGATCAAGGGTTTTCTTCACAATATCGGATCTTGCTCTGTCCCGGCGGCAGAATCTTGGGGTGTCATCTCGGGTATTAGGCTCGCTTGGTCGTTGGGGTACGGGAGGGTTTATGTGAAAACTGATTCGATCTTGGTCAGTCTTTTTCTGGGTCATGTAGATCGTTGTCATACCCTTTTCAGTCTTGTGTCTGTGGCACAAGACTTTCTGCATAGGAACTAACATTGCCAGGTCCGTCGTGTGTATAGGGAAGTCAATCGACTCGCCGATTTGTTGGCCTCCCTTGCACTTCAGTCTAGTTTAGGAGTCTCTGTTTTGGATGTTCCACCTTCAGAGGTTGTTGTACTTTTGGATGATGGCGTTAGGGGTCGGGCTGCACCCGCTTTATTTTGTTGTAGTCCATTTTCTTTTTATTAGCACGTAAGGAGACTCCGCCTCTCTTTAAAAAAAATAGAAGAATTATCAAATGAATGCCGCACACCCATAACAACTAAGCATATTGGACGAAATATGTCTAAATTGGATAATGGAATTACAATTCACAAAACTAATTAAACAAATTAATTAAACTAAGACAGGCGCATTCATAGCGGTTTGGTTACCCACCTTCTAGATTCGGGTGAGAATAGTCCAACATCTATAGCCCAGAGAAAGAACATCTTAAAGTTGAACACTGAATAAAAACAACATTCAGAATATATACTCCTAAATAAGAGAAATGAAAATTGCTTCAGTGACGGATGATAACGCTAAACTAGTCAGGTTTAAATGGGGAGACATTAATAGGGGAGAATGGAATGGGAACTAATGATGAATTAGTTTAAGATCTAGTATACGGGTAATTATAGGATAAATTAATTAATAATTATATTCATGGATAATTTTCGAATGATTTGACTTATTTATTATATTTTTAAAAAAAAACATATTAATAAATATAGATAAACTCAATAAATGTGAGTTGGCAGGTATAAGTAGTTGTCGTATAATTTCAACTTAATAATTGCATTTTGCACAAATATATAATATATATTTGATAAACACGAATTGTATTTAATAAAATCAAATGTGTAATATATTTGAATTATAATAACATACTATATCACTCTTAATTCATATTGTGAAAGACCTCCTTATATACATTAGCCGTTTTGTTCGAAGGATGGCTTTCCTTATAAAATCAGAACAGTCAATTCATCTTTGCTTATAAGCCTTGAAATTGCAACATACAACTGGTCATGAGTAAATACTGGTCGTGGTAGAAATAATTCAAGTCGAGAAATATATTGTTCTTGACTTTTGTTGATGGTCATGGAAACACAAATCTTGAGAGAAAATTGACTACGCTTCATGTTAAAAGGCAGAGTGACATTGGAAGGAGAGAGAAGCAAGCGAGCGACGATAACCTTGAATCTGGTGTTGGTAACTTCAAGGAGGAAAAATAGCATTAGATAACTACGTGCAACAAGAAAAACATTATATTATTATAGTACACTGACTAGCACATTAAAATTTATGTACTTGAAATGATTTCAATCTCGATGATGTATGTTATAAGCCTGGTAACCACTAATCTCCCATTGCGTAGTCCCAATGATTGATCTATATTACAAAGCAGCATCATAAGTACAACTACCTTAAGTCTAAGACAGTGATTCGGAATACCTAAGAGCTTGATAGAATTAGGGTACTTAGTTTAGTAAATTTCAGCATTATCCTGACCGTTCTCATCTATCTGGGATATGCTATCAGAGCTAAAGTAGATTTTCTTCTTCTTCAGACAATAAGGACATAACAAAATCATACACTCTTTATATGACCTCAAGTGTGGGGGAAAGGATGGTCCTTTCCTCAAAATAATTTCCATCCGATAGTCTATCCATCCATAGACGGATAAATCTCTTCAACAATAGAAGCAATAGGGTTACCACTCTACTTAATGCACAAATCATATGGTATCTCAATGTTTGCTTCTCCATCATCAGAATCTCATGTGATGCCATCTCCCACACTTAGAATTCTAAAAATTCTCTAAGCCTTTGCATATCAGATTATGTGCGCCGACCTTGAAGCCTCATGTTTCTTGTCAAGAAAAGCACTTTATAATGAATCCAAAAGTATGATGATTTAAGGCATGCTGAAACAATAGCATGTCTTCTTCGTTTTGGCAAGACACGATGTATCTGTCTGAAATCTCCATCAAACATAATCACCTTGCCAACTAATAGAAGCAACACAATACTTGGATTAGAACTTCGAAGGACATCTCTCAAGCTCCGATCTAACGCTTCAAAATAATGTTTTTTTGTCATCGGAGCTTCATATCCCTTGTAATAAGCTTTGTCTTAGATAGCAACTCAGCTAATGATAATCCTTGTTTGATGTTGCATATCGAGTCATCATATATAGTGATCGGTATAGGTAATCTCGAATGCACAATTCTGCAAACTAGAAGCATAAGAGAAGCAAGGCCACTTGATGCAACATGTCGGACATTATCCCCTTTGCATCTTATTGTAGTTGGAGTGATATTCAAATGAATGTTTTTCCAATACCCGTATCCATATAGAAAAAAGATACCCTCTTGACCCATTGATACATCATACATGGCATCAACATATACACCATTATAATGTACAAAACATTTATTTACTACCATCATGTATTTATTAAAATAATTCATTAATGAATACTTTTAAAATATAATACTAAAATGGAGAACGAGGACTCCAGCGACCAAGATGATCATATAGAAGTAGTCATGATGACTAAAATGGACGAGAAGTTTATGAAGAACAAAGACGTGCCTAGGAGCGTGACCTCAAAGACTTCACTTTCTATAATTTCTAGCAAAAGTGACATCTAGCTAAGACGTGCCCATGTGAGAAGGTGACAACGAGCTCCAGCGATCCCCAAAAGGCATTCTTTACTATCTGGAGTGATTCTGATGACGAGGTAGACATCGGACAAGGAACTCAGGGCAAGTGTCTAGTCGGTGCTAAATACTTAGATGATGACGATCATGTGCAGGTATTGTCTCTCCATCTTGAGCAACTAATTAAAGAAAATCTAATTCTCATGCTTAAGGATTGATAGAGAAAAATGAACTATTACAATAACAGAATGATGAATAAGTATTGAGAATAATGATTTACATTATGAGACTATTGAGCTATCTAAGAAGCTTCATGATAAACCAACCCTAATAAATAACTCTTGTAAAAAATGTAAAGGGAAAAGTTAACAGGTAGTATTTGAGTCCACAATTAACAATAATATTTATTTATTTTGAACAAGCTCAACCAATTTACCAAATCTATCAATGAGAAGACAGTGAATCAAATAGTCTTTGTCAAAGCTAGACCCATGTTGGGCTATAACTCTCGTGCTGACACCTCCTCTCCCTCGAATGACACCTTAACTAGGTAATTGACAGAAAAGATCAATTTTCTAGACAATGCACTTCAATCTTGCAAAATCAATAATGAATATTTGTAAATAAAGGTAAGGGTCTTGGGAAAAGAACCTAAGGAAACCAAGAAATGGTTCCATGGTGATAATGCTCACAAAATTTATGTGAATCAGGGTAAGAATAAAAACTCTAAGCATGTTAAGCATGAACAAAAAGCCCCATTTATCCTTGGTAGAGGAAAATATAGGTATGTGAAGTATTACCACCATTGAACTTTCTATGATAACAATAGGCACTCTCACTATGAGTGTAAGAAGAAGGAAGAGCTTAGAAATAAGCCTTATAACCACTCAAGTCAAAGTCTAACCAGGTTATTGACTTGAATGATCCTTCTTAGTATAGTCGATAGCTCCTCCTAAGCAAGCTATAGCTGCTCTTAGTTCCAACGATACCTTTAAGAATAATCAACCCAAAAAATCCAAGCTTCACTGGGTTCCAAAAACTTGATTGTCTCGCTTGCAATTTGAAATGAAGAGCTATGATAACTGGTATATTGATAGTGGTTGCTCTTTACATATGATTGGCAACCACAACTTGATGCTCTCATTTTAAGCTACAAAAGGAGGGAACATATCCTTCAAAGACAAGAATAAGGGAAAGATTAAAGGAGTTGGACGTGTATAATTCACTAAGAGGATTCATATAAGGAACGTAAATTTGGTGGAAAGTATATGTTTCAACCGCTTCAGTGTTGCTCAAATTTGTGATCAAGGAGAAAATGAAGTCACTTTCACCACCAAATATTGATTGGTTTGCGCTCCTAAAAACCAAGTACTCATGAAGGAAAAGCAATTCAAGGATACCAATATCATAGACTTCAATATCAACCCAGAGAGTCACCTATGTCTAGCATTTGTAGCCTACATATCAAGCTTGTGGCACCAACACACGCTAGTCTTCATCTTTGGAGTAAGCTTAAGAAGAAGGAGCTAGTGCGTGGATTCCCTGAGGTCAAGCAAGATAGCATGACACATTGTGATGATTGTGCTAAAGCCGAAGTATCCACAAAACATCATTTAGAACTACTCCATATGGATCTTTGGGGACCCCTACATGTTCAAATCATAGGTGGTAAAAGGTATATCTATGTAATAGTGGATGACTGTACACTCGCTTTACTTGGACTATCTTTTGAAGGACTGAGGATGAAGTTTCTTCTTAATTTTCATACCTAGTTATTCTATTAGAAAAGAGTCTAGGTTATCCTCTGTGTTCTATTCGCTCAAATCATGGACTAGAATTCGAGAATAGTGAGTTTCTAACCTTTTACTGGGACAAGGGGATAAGCCATAAATTTTCAGCGTCAAGGGAGCCCCAGAAAAATGGTGTAGTAGAGAGTAAGAACATAATGCTTGAAGGCATGGCAAGGACAATGCTCATATCAAGCAGCTTACTCACAGCTATGGGCCCAGGTAGTGAGAACGACATTTGTATCATCAATAGGGCAATGATCAGGCCACTCATAGAGAGGACTCCATACGAGTTGCTCAAAGGAATAACACCAAGATATCTAACCTAAGAGTGTTTGATTGCAGGTTCTATGCACACAACAATGGGAATGACAATTAGGCAAATTCATTCCATGGAATGATGAAGTTGTCTTCCTTGGTTAAGCTTCCACAAGCATGGCCTATAGTGTCCTCAATAAGAGAACGAAGAAGACTGAATAAAGTATTCACGTGATGATTCATGAACGAATCTTGAATCCCTCAACTTCAACTGGTCAAGATCCTTTCACATCAACGAGCTCTTCTTCCCCTTGTACTCGCTCTCCGCATCAACATCTCCCTTATACATCTTCAGATGATGATAGTGACGATGATGATCAAGCACCTAGGAATATATCTTCAAGCGCAGTTGTATGCCTTATCTTGAAGACTCTGATCAAGAGGAACAAGAAGAATGTCACATTTCTAAAGAAGCAAGTCTATCTGAGGGTCAAGCGAGTCACCTTGAAGATCAAGCACATCTCCCTTTAGCTTCAGCTAGTCAAGCTTCTGGTGAAGCGAGACTTGCTAGTTGAAGTGAGTACTTTTTCAGCCTCATCGGGTGCTTCTACTACTCTCGCTAAGGAAAGCACGTCTCTCTCTGAGTTTTCAAATGCCACACCAGTCAAGACCAGGAACTTTCAACAAAAAAAGTATCACCCTATGGATCAAATCCTTAGTCCTTTTAAGAAAAGAATCTAGACACGCTCCTCTCTTCACAACCTCTTTGTATTCAACGCCTTTGTATCCTTGGATGAGTCAAAGAATATCAAACAAGCTCTCAAAGTTCATGACTTTATAGTTATAATGCAAGATGAACCTATGGAGTTTAAGAACAACAAGCTCTGCAGGCTAGTTACAAGGCCCCCATCAAAACTATCATAGGGACAAGATGGGTCTTTAGGAACAATCTGGATTATCAAGGCGTTGTGGTGTGAGACAAAGAAAAATTAGTAGAACACGGCTACAATAAGTAAGAGGGGATAAACTATGATGAGACATGCGTTCCTATAGCCAGACTTGAAGCCATTTTCCTTCTCATAGCCTTTTTCTCACAAAGGGTTCAAGCTCTTTCAAATGGATGTGAAGACAACCTTCCTCAATGAAACTTTGAAAGAGGAAGTACATGTGAAACATCCCCATGGCTTTGAGGATCAAACTCGTTTAGACTATGTCTATTATATGGATAAAGCGCTATATAGGCTCAATCAAGTACCATGAGAATAGTATGACTATCTCTTAGAGTTTCTCACTACTAATCACTATAGGCAAGGCGCAGTGGACAAGAAACTATTCATCAAAGAGAACAAGGGCTACATATTTATAGTCCAAGTATATGTGGATGATATTATTTTTTATTCTACTAACATGTTGCTTGTAGACTCTTTCAAAGAAACAATGAGAAACAGGTTCAACATGAGCATGATTGATGAGATAACCTTCTTCTTTGGACTTCAAATTGTCCAAAAGGATTAAGGCATACAAATTCACCAACAAAAATACCTTGGAGTGTTGCTTAAGAACTACAAGATGGATTCCAATCTCCACTACAAAAAAGCTACACACTTGTCTAGCCGGTGAAAAGGTTGATGAGAAAATCTTTTGAGGAATGGTTGGCTTCTTGATATATCTCACAACGTCTGGATCCAACATTGTCTTCGCAGTCAACATGCGTGCAAGATCGCATAGTGATTGTAGAGCTTCGCATATCGCTACACATCCCTCACTTGTGCCTTTGGTATCCCAGAGGTGGAGATCTATCATTAATAAGCTTTATTTATGCAGATTATGCAGGGTATCTCATGGATAGCAAGAGCATATAAGGAATGACGCAATTCCTTGGCCCATGTCTTCTCTCATGGGGCTCGAGGAAGTAGAATTCCATCACGCTCTCCATAACTGAAGCCGAGTATATAGCCATTGCAGCGTGCTGCTCCTAGCTACTATGGCCCAAGCAACATTTTTCAGACTTTGGCATCTTGCTAGGACCCTTGTAGATAAGGTGTGATAACACAAGTGCGACCAACGTCTCAAAGAATCATGTCCCACACTCAAGAACAAAGTACATTGATGTTAAACATCTTCTTAGAGATCACATGGAAAATAAGAATATTGAGCTTATACATTGTAGAATAAAAAGGAAAATGGCGGATATCTTCACCAAGATAAGAAACGAGGGAAAGTCATTGAGCGTGAAAAGAAAGTGAGTGAGGAAGTGTTTCTTATGTGTGAGATGGTTGATGAGAACGAACCAAAAAACAAGTGAGTTGTGTGAAGAGGAAGAGTTCGAGAGTGTGTGTGTTTTTTAAGAGGATTCCTTGAAATTAAAAAAAAAACACAAAACAACCAAAATGCCATTACCCTCTCTTATTCTTGTTCTTTCCCCACCAACTTTCCTAAAACCCTTAGCATACTAGAATCAAAAAATTCTCCCTTTACTTCCAATTCACCGCCATAAAAAACCTTTTCCTTTCCCAAATTAAATCACAAAACTAAAAAACCCACTTTCCCACTCCCATTCACAAGCCAAAACCCGATATTTCTCAGTCACACCATCGACGCCTGCCAAACATAGTTGTGAAGCCAGATTTCTCAATTTCTACCCAAAACCAACAGCCCAAACACATCCCACTAGCTTCGTCATCCTCACGTCTGCATTTATATGGTTGACTTGGCTTATTTGGAGGTCGTTTGCACCACCGGTTGAAGCTTTCTTGTTCATAGAAACTTTGCTCCACCGTCGGTGTCTGTCTATAGCTATCGGCATCCGCCTATTTCAGAAACTTCAAATCTGTGGCCGCTACATTTACTTTCGAAGCTCTCGAGCACTTTTTTAGCGCCAGCCAACAACAATCCGCGCCCGCAGTTAGTTGTTCTTGAGAATTCTATAGAGTCTTCATCAACGCCCACCATTGACCATCCGTGTCCACCGATCTGTTTTTTGTTCACCACTTTGGTAACTTTTCTATGCCAAGCTTTGAAATTATTAAATTCCAGTATGAGTTCCTCAAACCGAGCTTCATCTTCCAGGGTTGGTCCGATCTGCGAGCTTGCTAAGAAAAAGTCAAAGAGAATTGAACTGTCTAAAATTACGGCTAATGTGTGCAACCACGATGTTATGAGCATAATGTTTTTCGACGATAGCTTCTGTCGGACTTTGGGGAGCGTTCCTGTATGCGAGAGATGCTCGATCAGGCCTGGTTGGGTGAATTTTTCGAGGAGTGTGCACCAACATACATAAGTTGGACGAAAGAGTTTCTATCAAATATTCATATCAATGAGAGCACGAGGATGATCAAGTTCACCTGTGGTGGACGAACGGTGCAACTCGAGATCGAGCAGTTGTGCAATATTTTTGGTGTCACCAAGGCACCTGTAACTTTCACTGCTTGAGAGAATGGACATTTTGACTTTTGGCACGGGTTAACGGGTGTGAACTATGACTCGCACGTCTCGAACTACAATTTTTTGTCACACCCCTGCCTTTGCCTTACCCCAATGAGAACTATGCGGAATGGGACCTCCGCGAATTGGCTGTTATTTATGCGCCTCCACCACCTCCTTCACCAGCAGCAGCAGAGCAGGATTACTATGGTTTCCTGGCCTATGAGAGAATTCAGAGCCTGGATCAGCGCTTCATCGATTATATAGCTATCTAGGATGCTCGTTGAGCTAGCCAGGACGCTCACTGGGTTATAGAGTACAGTCATTAGGCTATGCAAGACGGACATTGGGTCCATCGGGATGAACAAATGCAACATATGAAGCATATGATGCAACATTGGGAAGCTTTTTCTAGGTCTCGATACCCAGGCTACTCACCACCACCACCAAGTAGCGATATTCTTCTATTCTCTGGTCTTTATTTATGTCTAATATTAGCCTTGCGGACAATGCTTAGTTTAAGTGTGGGGAGGTAGATTTACATTCGTTACTTGTACATATTCTCTATAAATCTGAAAAAACACAAAAAAATAATTAAAAATTAAAAAAAAGTAGAAATGATAAGAGCCAATATAATATCCTAGGATGAGTGAAAATATTTGTGTGTGCTTGGGTGCGCTCAGTCAATAAGCATGTAATCTAACTGGCATTAGGCTTGACAAAAAAGATATTCTTGAGAGCTGTGAGGTAAATGAGATCATTTATGAGAGTGTTAAGTGAAAACTCGAAAGGACGCTTAAGCAAGAATTGATGTTAAAAGAATTTGAGTGTCGAGGATGGTCCTTTTTCCACATTATGGAGCCGGAGACATAAGTGTTGGAGTGTAGGACTAGGAGTGTTTCAGGTAGGTTTCACAAGAAAGAATGAGGTATGGTTTTTACTTTTATTTTTAGCTCCCATTGAGTTTACTTGATTTAGATATCTTTGTTGGAGTATCTTGGGGTTACTTTGCATTTCATACGAGGTATTTTTTATCAATATTTTCTTTTGGGAGATTCAGAGACACACTTTTGGCAATGGTAGGGAGTAGATACTAGGATTAGACTTCTTTTCAGGTGTTTGATACATGTGGTTTTGGTTGTGCTATGCGGATCTTTTCTCTCGGAATTGGTGGTTCAAATGCGTTGTTGAGATGGACATTATTTAGAGAAGTAGGTCATTATGGTGATTGAAGAGGAGATGTGTACGATAGAGTTACGATTTTATTTTATTTTTTACCTTTATTTTTAGAGGAGAATTAGGATTTTCTTGTTTCTATCGGTTGCAGTTACTTGGGGTACATGATTATATGGTTGTGAGTCACTACTTTTGTGAGGATTGAGAGAATTCTACAGTGAGATTAGCCTATGATGTATAGGCTGGATTGGATTAAGGACGAGCTTTGTTGGGTGTTACATTTTATATGAACGTTTTTATACTTGGGCTTTCTTCATGGGGATTATAAAGAGTGGAGTGGTATTCAGTTCCACGCGGAACGAGTAGAAGTTTAAGTTTGGGGATGTTTGATAGGCACGTCTACGACGTGTCTATAAGCATAGATTTAGCACCATTTTACTAGAGTTATGAGCATTATTACAACGTATTTGGTCCATTCCATTATCCGGAACTATATCTCTGATTCGAGCTATTATGTAGCTTCTTAGAGCTAAAGAGGAGCTAAGGAAGGAGCGAGGATGAAGAGGAAAGGATTGAAGATCACAAAAGAGCTAAAAGAGTTGAAGAAGGAAGAAGAGTCATTGGAGGCCGCCTATGCATCAACGGCGCCCGCCGATAAGACGTTCAACAAATTCAACAGAGGACCAGTCGGTTCCCACCAATCACTATCGGTATTCTCCGATCTCCAGATGGATTAAAAAGATCAAGTCTTTCTTTCTATCTTTAGTTGCGATTCTATTCGGATTTTATTGTTTAATTTTCGGTTTTGTTGATTTATTTTAATTAGTTTAGGGTTAGCCTATATAAGGGCTTGGGAATTATCTTTTGTTGAGGTTACGCTTGTTACGCAACAAACACTTAGTTTTGCTTTTAAGATTTCAGATTACGTACTTTATTTATTGGATTTTGAGAGTTTCTCCACAGGTTAGTTATAAATAACTATTGATTTATCCTTGTAGAACCTGTTATGAAGGGCTAAGCCATAATTTCTTAGTAAATATTTGGAGTGTTGTTTGGTTTGATGTATTGAGTGATTTGAGTTTGATTTAGCATTGTTTGATTATTTATCTCTAGATTTGAATTGCTATAGAATTCTAATTTTTTTATACTAGATTGATCACCTAGGATTAAGATTATTATCCATACATGTTAGGACAGATTAATGATATTTGTCTTAACCTATTCCTTTCAAACAAGCATGAAAATTTATATTCGGTTTGAACTATGTATTTTATATAGAGATTTGCATTTTAGGCTAGTCGTGAAATGCCTATTCCCTGATATTTTTCACATTATTGCTTCCATTGATTTGAAGTATAGGCATTAGTCGTTGTTAATCAAGTTGGATAGGTTTAGTATGCTCGTTTTGAGGTGCTAGATAATTGTCATATAGGAATAGGGTAAAAAATGCTAGAATAGTATCTTATGGAATCACAATGATATTCATCAACCATATGACATGGATTTGTTTTTCTAAGATTAATCTCTAAATAGTTTTTCTAAAATCATTTCTTATCATTTTCGTAGTTAGTTTACAAAACCACAAAACCCCCTTTTTGTCTTTCATTTAAATTTGTCCAAATAAAGCCTAAATAAATTGTTGCCTCCTGTGAGTTTCGACCCTTGCTTCCACTATATTCTAGCCAGTACGATTTAATGTCAGTTAGGTATAAACTCGACGAGTAATCTCGAAATTATTTTCTTTAACGTTGTGTTTGTTTGCAATCCTTTCTTTACAACTTTTACGACCGGAAAATCATACGCTTATTAGTATGTTCAAGGTGTGTTTGTCATTTCCAAGATCTGTGTGAGCACTTGAGTGTATGTTTTTTTTCATTGGATAGTCGGCCTAGTTTTGTTGAAAAGTTGAAAAAAGTAGCCATTAAATTCATATTGTTGAGATCAAGTGCCGTTTGATTCTAGTCGTTGGAGCGTACTTAAAGATTCAGCATGTATTGCTATAAAAGGGGTGGTACAAATTTGCTAATCCTTCACTGCTTTCTATCCTATCTTGCTTAAAATATCCCCCTCCAAACTTAAACTCTCCCAAACTTTCTCTCTCACTTTTACCTAAACTCAATGGCCTCATCAAGAAACAAGACCCATATTAATGTGAATGAGGAGAAACTAAAGCTCTTCATCGCTTTTCAGGTTGCTCAAGCCAAAGCGAGCCATGACAAGACTTGACCCACAAATCCGCAATCAAAACATACATCCCTACCTCCACCTCCAAAGAATTATCTCCCAGCACCTCCATCAATCCTTCCTCTGAAAAGGTCGGTATCTTTGAGAAGGAAGCCACTCAAGAGAAAAAGTATACGAGTCCATTGATAAATACGACCAAAGTTTTGGTCTCTAGGGAGCCAAGCCCCAAAAAGAATGAGGGAGCTATAGTCCCTCATGTCAGTTCTCATTAGCAAGAAGAGTTTGACCTTCTCTAGCACAAGTTGTGTCTCCAGATTGCCTCTTTCCCAATTACTCAAACAAGTGACTCTCTATCTGTGAAGAAGAAGAGCTTCAAGAGAAAGCTCTTCTCTGAAGCTGGGGTAGAGGAAAAAGAAGAGGACGAGATGAAGGATGAGGAAGAAGAATAAGAATAAGAGGTTGTGCCGCGCAGAGCACAAAAGGAGCTCTCCCCATTTAAAAAAGATTCGGCGAGACAACACTCCAAGCGCTTAAAGGCCTTGACCTCAAGATCAAACCATCTCTCTCCCCTTCAGTCTGGAATTGTGAAGCGCGATATACTAAAGATGTTGTTAATTTCTCCATAAACTTGGCATATTCCGTTGTTAATTTCTCCAAAGACTTGACAGAGTCTGGAAATGGACTTCAACGACATTGGCGAACTTCACGTGTTGCTCAACCTCCAAGGGTTGGATAAGCTAGAAGTCGCCGCCTCCCAAGCAGATCTGGACATGTTCTACCGTTTCTACAATAACATCGAGGTAGGCGTTGTTGTTGGCTCTTCCACTCCTTAATACATGGTCAAGCTCGTGTGTAATAAGATGAACCGCTGCTTTATAGTGGAAATGTTTGCTCAAGCGATAGGGTTGCCAACTGGATCTAGCATCAAGTTCAAAAGAAGAATTGGCCAAAGGGCGGTCAAGAAGTCTGTGCCCAAGGAGTTGAAGACTCACAAGCTCAACCTCTAGAAGAAGCTCATCCACCAATTAATTTATGGTGCGTAACATCTTGCCTCGCCGAGAAAAACAAGACAAGATGAATATAGCAAATGTTGTTTTGATGGATATCAAGCTTAGAGGTGAGTTGATAGATAAGCCACAAATTATGTTCACTCACTTGTACACATGGAAGGCATCCATAACCCACACGCTTCCCTATCCTCATATAATAAAGAAACTCATGGAAAAGTTCAACCTCTACACTCCAGTAAAGGAGAAAATCTTTGATGACGTGCTCACTATAAGCATTGTGAAGACAGTGGACAAGTATTCAATCACTGAATAAGTGCTCACACTAGCTTGTCCTCCCGCTCTAAGAAATCCCCTCAAGGAAGATGAAGAGCATGATGATCAAACTGATCAAGCTCTCTTCAGACTGGAGCATACAGCCAAAGGTTTCGCTTGAGATAGTGACAGAGAAGTTTGACAAGACAATCTCATTGATCAACCAAACACTCAAATAGCGACTTGGACTTTCCCCTGTCCTCTAAATTTCCTCTTTAACTTAAGCAGAATTCCTAGGTTTATTTGCCTATCTGCTTAATTTTTGTAAGTTTAGAGTGCAATGAATATATAAGTATGTATTTTGTATTCATATTTGACTTGCTTCTTGATTACTTGTTTGCTTATTTAACTGTCCTACTTACCTGCCATAAACTTAAAGTAATGAAATTAGAAGGTTGGAAAATAGTTTCTCTTAAATTTTAGAGGAGGATTATGGTTAAAATAAAAAATGGTTTATTCATGTGGAAATTTTTATCAATTTAAATGTTGATGTACGAAACAGATAGAAGTTATTAGCACTAAACCATCTAATTAGACGTTTATGTATGACTTATGCTTGATACTATGTTTTATTTATATCATATGAATAAAAAAAGAATAGGTTATACACAGATTGTGATTAAAAACATAAAACAAAAATAAAAGTTTAAAGTAAAAAATAGATTTTTTGTTGAATTTTAGAAGATGAATTATGATTAGAAAAGAAAATGGAACAAGTTAGGTCCATATTAAAAAGAAAAAGGCATATATTCAAACTAGAGTGAAGCATTAAATGATTAAGCTCTAAAAATCATTAATTTTATATATTATTAAGAAAATGTTAATTCTTTAATTTAATCGAAGATATTCATTTTAGGTCAACGCCATAACTTATTCACTCTGTTTATCTGAAAGTCCTATTTCAATAAAGTGTAGATCTCCCAATAAAACTACTCACTCCGTCCCTTTTTATCTTCATATTTTCTTTTTCGGACGTCCCAAAATTATCTCCATATTTCCCATTTCTAGAAACAATTCATAACCACTTTATCAATTTTCAATAAACTTTAACTATATTCAATGCAGATTCTCTTTTTCGAATATAACTTTATCTTCATTCAATAGCAATTTCTTTTTTTTTTCTTTTCTCTTTCTTTTTATCTCTTTTCTCCCTAATTATTATTTTTTACTCCTCTTCTTAAATTTTGTATTTTTATTTAGAAACAAAAAAAATCATAAAAAGCGGTGGGAGTATATAACAGTATCTTGTGAGATGGTATTCCTTATATGGAACTAATTAATATTGTTAAATATGAATAGTGTGAACACTTCAACCTCAACAAATTGACTAAAAGTGGGGATGTATATATATGAAGAACATACTACAGACAAGACCAATATGTAGTTACCTATTCGAAAACTTCTTCCATCACTCGGCTCTTTGAAAGTATAGTTGGCATAGTAAGACGTTAATTCATGTGATTTTGACTTCAAACGGTGCGGGGAAATCTTATTCAGATTGAATCATATATTACTTCATACATAAAAGATGACATGATCAAATAACCTAAGTATCTACATGTCGGGATTCGTGACCCGAATTTATCAAGGATTTGATTAGTATTGACATTATACTTGTTCAATCTATTATAATGTTATTTTTAATTATAATTAATTTTTTTATAAAATTATTATTTGACTAATGTACATTATAATAATATATATAAATTTCTTTCACTATTTTGACACCAAAACCAAAATTTTAAAAATCCTTATTTCAAAAAATCTCAATATAATTAAAAATATAATTTGACGAAAGAATCCTTATTTTCTTGAATTCACATACATACATTCTCCTTAAAAGCATGCTGACATATTAATAGTTATGTTTATTTGCTAATATTTCTGCCAATTTTTTTCTGTAAAAATCATTGCTGACAGAAAAAATAGAAAAAAATCCCGCCAATTTTTAGGTTCATTTGATTTCCGTGCAGTTTATTTTATTTGAGAAAGATCACTTCTTTCTTATAAGGTTTACTTTTTGATACTCGTGAGATTCATTTACTTTCTGAACGTTTTTATTTTATTTGACTGATTTTCATTTGTTAAATGTGGAAGAAATCTAATCCATTATTAATGGGTTGTATCAGTTTGGCATAAAAAGGTTATTCTGGAATCGGACTCAAACAAGGCTATCCAGCTTTTTCCCTGTCCTTTCTCCGCGATACTCCCTCTCCGGTTTGGTATTATGGAGTTTCTTATTACAGACTGGGGCATCCATGCTGTTATATTTTTAGACAAGATGATTTTATTGCATATAGATTAAATAACATTGCTTTTGATTTGACTTTGCTTGTAATAGATTAAATACTATTGTTTCTTATAGATTAAATACTATTGTTTCCTATTAAATCGATATTATCAAGAAAAATTTAGATGTTGTTGAAGGGTCATCCCTCGTTCTTTCTATAAAGGTATGGGAAGTGTTGTGAGTATGTGTTTAGGTGTAAAGAGAGTACCGCCTCGTTCTTGAAAAATAATAATCCAATGTACACGTACGTTCTTGTATAATAGTGTTATGTATTGGTAGTCCTATCTATTGTTTAATTGAGAACGACTGAATGAGAAATGGGTTCACTTTATCAAATTGCAAGAGTTTCAAGTGAATGTAGATACAATGATGCATGAACGTAGAAGTGTCAAAGGATAAACAAATGGTGCACTGAAACTGTTTATTGAAATCAAAGTTACGTGTATTAATTAATATACTTACGAGTCACAGACCATGCAAAAAACATTTTCAAACTTTGTGAATCTTACGAGGAAACAATAACAAAATATAAAGATCGTGAATATTCTTCTTCTGATGTGTATACTGGTTTATGTGAGAACAAAAGGAATAGGAGTGTGTTTGTTCATACATCACAAATATTTAAAAGCAGTGAACAAGTAAGGAAATATTTTTTAAAGGGGATAACTTTTACTTATTATTTCTTTTTATTTATTCATATTGTCATGATTTTTTTATAATTATTTCAAATATTTATGAGGTATTATATTTTATTATATTAATTATATTTGAAAATAAATAAAAACGCTTAAGATATGTAAAATATATATGATGAATAAAAAATTCAGTGATTTAAAACTCGATCTATAAATTATAATTATTTATTTAATATTTAAGTGAAATAAAATTATAGGTCATAATAATAGAGGGAAAATCTAATAAGAAGAAAATAGAAAAATTAAACTAATAAAAGTATGATATAATTGGAATTATTTTAGTTCTATTTTATTAAAAATCATTTAAATATAAAATGAGACTTGAACCCATGACCTCTTAAAATTTATGACACAACTTAATACACATATACCACTATACTAAGACTATTTATATGTCTTCCTAGTTAATTTTATATATATTTAAATACTAACAGTTATATAAATCTATCTATATATATACTATTGTTCTGTCGGAGAACCGTAAGGGTGGGTGCCCCCTCGGCCTCTCCTTTCGCTCCATCCATGTTTACATGTAAAGAATTTGCATGAGAATGTGTGTTTATCTAGGTATGAAGGAAAAGGGACACAAACAGTGACACGATAAATTCAAAATTTAGAGAAATAAAACACGACATGAAATCTCAATATAAATTATATACATCGTCTGTTCTATTTTGTTTGTCTAAAAGAACAGAGGGGGCGATATTTAATGCAATGTAAAGGAGGATTTTGTGTCACTAATCAACAATTAAGCATCAGAAAAGTAATGATTATTTTCTTTGTAACCAATTTAGATGAAAGAGGAAAAACTAACAACCAATCAAATTCGAGCATTCAAATTCACATGTATCGCAATATTAGTTATATATTCACATCATGAGAATACCCCTGGACATTCATTGCCTTATATTGAATAAGATAAGAATACAAATCATTCACTACTCATTCTACTAATAAGCATTCCAAGTAAAAAATAGAATATTCAGCCCACTGCCTCATTAATCATGTCATTAATGGCTTCATTTACCTTTTTGACTTAAATGAAATCTCTAAAATGGAAGAAGAAATGCAATTTTTTGGGTCTCATAACGATCCAAACATAGAGCGGTTTATGAACAAAATAAAGATTTCTCATAAAAGAGAAAATACCTAGAAATGGAGGTACAAGAAAAAGAAATATAATTTTCTAGGTCCATATTTGATTTGAAAAGAGATCCATTTTAGGACACAAATACATATTCTCATAAAATAGAGAAGATCTAGAAGATCCGATTCCATACCATGTTCAGAGTTGAGGGGGGCTTAGTTCAAACAGTTTATATCACCAACCAAAGGTAGTGATGTTCAGTAGTACTTAGAGGATATTAAGTGTTTCTAGTCACTATTTGTGACATGGGAAAACTTCCAAAAGTTTAGGGTTTAGGTGTTGTCCATTAAGTTGCATAAAAGTTTAAAGTGTCAAAGAGAATGATTAGCAAAATACGGAGATCAATCAAAAAGCAAATGATCCATCAATGAGGTACAATATCAACATAAAGTATCAAAAATATGGCAGAAAGAGAATACAAGATGATCAAGAAGCAATCAAACAAATTCATATGGGGACTTAACATGGATTCAGAATCTAAAAAACATGCTCAAGACATAAAAAACATGCCATAAAATGGTGAAGAATGGTATCCTGAAGTCACACACAAATGCATTACATCTGAGACTAAGTAAAGTAACATGAGAACAAGAATGAAATGGACATTAAATCTATTCAAAGGGGACAGTTTTCAGTCAAAAACGGAGTATTATCGAATGTTTAGTTTTCTCCACTTAAATGAGTAATGGTTTTATATAACTAAAAAAGCCACAAAGTTTATCAAGAACATGAAGAGAAGGGAATATATAGATGTGCAAGTTCAAGCAAATTCATTCCAATGTGTTGTTCACATTAGTAGTAGCAAGGCCAAGGTACAATAGAAATGGGAAATGTACATTTGATGGAAAGATTGGAATCTTTCCATTCATATACGAGGAACCAGTAAAAAGGGGATAAAAAACCGAGACAAGGGGAAAATGATGACTAAATTAGTAGAATCAATCAATCACAAGGAAAATGTTGATTGAGTAGATAGTTCCATCAATAAAACATAAATGGCCATGAGATGAAGCACACAAGGTCATTTTCATACAACAAGATAATATAATGGTCCATGTCACACAAGAAAATAAAGAATGGAAAGAGGTATATTGTGAAGACAGATTTGTATTCATTCCAACAATCCTCGTTTACAAAATTAAGATCCAGACTTTTTTAGAAGTATACAGTCTTTAATGAATAAAAAGTACCTAAGGACATTAATGACCTGCTAGGGGTCGATATTCCTACCGCGAGACTACTTGGATCTGGTAAAATCTATTTGACCTAATATATGACTTTGTAAAGAATTTATTTAACACAATTTCTAATTTTTCAAATAATAGGTTCCGGTTTCAAAACAGGCGAATTTATGAAGGTCAAGCTGAAGAGTTTATGTGAAGCCGCAGAGAGGTAAAAATTATAGAATCAAGGAAATTAGTGTAATGTAATTTTATTTGAAACTATTTTACAAATCTCGTTCTTTACAGGAACGAGAATCATATCGCTACGTTATATTTAGCGATTCTAGCATCAGGCACCCTGTTTACAGACAAGTCTGGGATGCGTTGCAAGCCAGAGCTCATCTCTATGTTCCTCGATCACAACCAGACCGGCAATTATGCATGGGGGACTGGAGCCCTAGCATACTTGTACAGACAGTTAGGACTCGCATCACGAGGTCTAGCTGCTTCCATCTCCGGTCCTATGCTTCTGTTGAAGGTATACAAGTTTATTTCGATTCTTGGAGTTTGCATTTATTTTAAGTTAAACAAGTCTAATTTTGATTTCTACTTAGTCTTGGATCTGACACTATTTTCCTACCTACGAGGCCATGCTTCGTTCGATATCAAAGAGAAGATGGATACTCGCGCGGCTGCACGAGATGGTGTCGAGGCCCCTCAAGGTAGTGATCCGGAGCGGTTGATCAAACTACGCCAACTTCTTGATCAGTACACGGTTGTTGATGTAAGTTCTAATATTAATATGTATCTTGTTATCTAATTTTTGTTTTACTTCTTTTTACCTTTTATTGATGTATATCCATGATATAGATTCATTGGACGCCATGGGGTGAGATCAATTTTGACGACCCGCATTTAGCTCCATCGAGATTCCGAGGCGTGATCGAGTACGATCAAATTCATGAGTCGTATCTCCCCGATAGAGTACTGCGCCAGTTTGGTCGTAGGCAAGGCATACATGACGCACCGCCCGCTCCCCTTACAGCGACACGTACCACTTCATTACGATCTTCGGTGACATTATCCTACCTTGATGATGCGCTACAGTGGGGAGACACTCCAATGCCGTTGATAGATCTCAGTGATTTTCCAGAGGCCAGACCACCATGGGAGTGTCATCCAGAGTATCTAAACTGGTGGAAGCAAATGTCACATCCTTACGTCGATTACCGATCCTTCATAGTACCTCACCCATTACCATTACCTCCAGACCCTACGACGGTATGTTGCATAAATTTAATTTTATTATTACGCTGACTTGACCTATTTAATACTTCTGTTTTTTTTTCTTTAACACAGTGTGCTCAGACTGTTGGTGCGAAGCTCCAGATGTATGTCGCTAGGAGATCCGATTTACCGGATGACGTGAAGGTTGATTTATTGAAATTCGCATTACAGTTGACAGGTTATAGAGCCCTGAGTCCTCCATCTTCCCCTCCTACAGAGCCTTCAGAGCACATTTTCCATGATTCTGTACATGAGGTAGGCGGTGGTAGCGGTCAGGCGGATGCGCAGTGATTTGTGTATGTGTTTTTTGGATGTATATCGTTTCTTGATGTTTCTAGATATGTATTTTGGATATATATCTTTTCTTGCCATTTAGTTCAAATTAAACTCAATCGACTAAACATTGAAACATGAAAGTACAATGAACATGTTTCCACCAACGATTTCCACCAACTAAACTACTTCAACCGAGTACAATGAACATGTTTCACCCACGATTTCCACCAACTAAACTACTTCAACCAAGTACAATGAACATGATTCCTAAACCAAACTATGAGCCGATCGACCATATGCAACGCGAAAGTCCCTAAACATTGAAATCCTTGAAGCAAATGTTTCGTCCCAACCTTCTACACTTATATGTTTGAATTGCTGCCATGCATATGGAGTCGGGGGGAGAGGACTTCCATCAGTAAGTCATATCTACAATAAGAAAAAGTGAAAGGTAGTTCAAATATGTTAATATGATCAATTGAGCATAAACCTGGAAAAAATAAGACATACCGGTATGAAGTGGTTTTGTTTGCCTACTTGAGCCATTGTCAATATCCGAAGTCCATCACCATCCAGTCTTGATTGTGATGTCATCATTGGCAAGCATAAGCACGGACCATTCCAAGACAAGAATGCCAAAGCTACTTGATAAACTGTTGCAAATGCAAGACCGGCCATGGGCATATCACACCAGAAACTCTGTGGGCAAGGGCTCAACATGTAGTTCACTGAAATTACGTAGCTATCATATGACTTTCCGGGATTTAGTCTTGCCAACGCGGATTCATACAAGGATCTGTTGGCAACCAAGTGAGATGCCAAAGTGAGTCGAATCCTCTTGTAATTTTCTTCATTTTCACCCAAAAGTACACTCATCGAGCGATACCCACAATGTCCATCTCCAGCTACATCCTTCACCTCCTTAATGAACGGATACCAAAAGTAATCAATGTTGTTGACTCCAAAGTCCATCCCTAAATGAGTGATCGGTTCCCCGACAGATTGTGATCCGGATACTTCTTCATGATCATTATAAACTTGACTCCCCTCTACATCATCATGTTCTTCTTTCTCTTTTCTTTGACTTCTTACTTGACTCCCCCTTTTATTTCCCTTCTTTACTTCTTTCGCCTTTTCCATCTTATCCACATCCTCTCTCGCATACTCGAACCCACTCGGATCTCTCTTCGTGGACCACTTGGTGGACCCCTGGGGTCTTCCTTTTGGCTTGATCATTATGGGTTCCAACAAGGTTGTCTCGTTAGGGTACTCCAAGTCTGTGAAAACTTCACCCATATGCTCTATTGTTGATTTCTTTAGCTCACCTCTTTGAAACTTTTGGGAAAACTCGTTGCACCTCATCTCTCCAACAGTCATATTGACATCATCACCTATAACATTGTCGGCATCAGAACGGATTATCCTATCCCAATCAATCTGCTTCCAGAAGCGGTGTATCTCAGAAGGCATGATTGGCCTCCTCTCAATGATAGCTCTAGCAATTGTGTGAAGGCAAGGTAGGCCAAGACACTTTGTCATCCAGTAATCATTGCACTCTTCTTTAAATTTTCCCGCAATTAATAGCTCGTATATATGATACAAGGTCATCAAGCCCCGATTTGATACTCTATAAAAGAGTCTAGAAAACACAATCTTGATATGTGGTTTCATCTTGTTGTATCGTGTGGGCATCTTGATCCGTGATATCTCCATGCTTGCCTTAATCTTACAAACTTGGCTGTCAATCGCGGAGTCGATACGGACCACCATCCTGCTAAACCCGCCTATACTTGAATCCACAATTCTCTTTAACACCTTGTGCATACCCTCGACCCTTTTCAAAACAATCAACAATAATAAAGACAATAATTTATGGATCGTCTAAAAATATATATAAGGTTTTACAATTACGATACCTGTTACTTGTTCTTGTGAAAAAGTGGAGATGGTGGTCAGTCCAAGCTCTAACTATGTTTTCCTTGTAAGATGTTAGCCACCACTTCTCAACATATCTAACCAACCCGGGATTCCATGAATTCTTCAACTCCTCAAGCTTCTTTTCATAACTTTTCTCCGTATATGAGCAAAAGAGTCCCCAACATTGTCCACAAAAAGCTTTTATTGCTTCAGGATTCTTCAAAAGAGGGGAACAATAAGCTTCAATGTTGTGTTTTATATGAACCCAACACAATAAGTGTTTAGCCTCCGGAAATATAATATGGATTGCATTGATCAGTGATTTCTCTCGATCGGTCATTATAGCCGTTGGCATGACT
Organism: Phyllobates terribilis; assembly: GCF_046119375.1. Classification (NCBI taxonomy): domain Eukaryota; kingdom Metazoa; phylum Chordata; class Amphibia; order Anura; family Dendrobatidae; genus Phyllobates; species Phyllobates terribilis. Next base: position 41,666 of record NW_027369304.1, read on the forward strand.
CCGGCTTCCTCGCATAAATAACGAAGCTTTCTCATGATGAAAGTGTAATGAACAATCTCTTCTTTCTTGGTAAACGCATATGCGATGTTGAATGTCTTGTGAGTACATGTAAAACCGACATTCTCTACCAAAGGCATGTTATACCTAACGTTAAAATACAAGAAACATAAGAACATATCCAAAATTTGATAAATTCTAATAAACTATAAATGATCTATCACTTACTTGTTTGTCTTGTATGTGGCGTCTATGACGATAACATACGGGAACCTTTTAAGAAGCTTCAATGAGTCAACGTGTGCAAAAAATAAGACGCCCACTTCATTGGTCCGATTTTCCCTCAATGGAAACACTTCATATTTGCGTAGTTTTAAATAATTGAGCGTCCATTGGGTGACCATCAAATCCCCACGGTTCACGAATTGCACTTTTTGTAGATAGTTTGAAACTTGTTTTGGCGAAGTGACATTCCCCGGAAATGAGATTTTCAATGCATTACATATAGCAGATGGGGGAACATATGACTCACCTAAGCTCCGCACCAATATCTTCTCTTGCTCGGTTAATTGACCGATTTGAAAGTGAGTCAACAATTTGTGGTTGTGTACACCACTCACTATGCGCAATATCCATTTGCGGTCAATTGTTTTATGCTTACTCTTCTTCTCCGGTACACCTACAAGCCTAAATGTGCACCCCGATTTCTTAGTATGCGTCCCTTCACGAGTTTCCACAACAATCTTCTGTTCCCCTTCATCTTCGTAAACACTTTTTTTCCTTTCTCAATCTTTGCTCTCCAAAATGTTCACAAACCAAGCTAACATATCTAATGGTACTTCGTTGAATAACTAAACACATCATCAACTCTTTCCCCATTTTCTTTACCCAATCAACCAAATCATCTCGACTTTTCCACTTCAAGTTAGTCTCAAATTCCTTTCCACAATATCTTCCCTGTATTTTCAAACATTTTCCAATTTTTACTTTTTGTCTAAATATACTCATTTAAACATCTAACTATATTTACCAAATTATATCTACTACAAATGAGGGACAAAAATGTATAAATATATGAAAAATAAGTACTAACCGGAAAATTATCAACGTCAAAATCATCATTGTCTTCGCTATCGGGCAAATGATCAAACTCATTATCGGGCAAATGATCAATGTACTCCTCATAATCTTCCGTAACTTTGCCATCTTCTTCTTGACTAGTAGACATTTTTTGTGCATACAAAGGATTTGTTCTACCTAAAGGATTATGGAGATGTATTTATAGTGTTTTGTAAAATATGACCGTTGAAAACGCAACAATTTTACGTTTTCCAACGGTCATATTCAAACGGCTACATTTAACACGAAACGCAGGAAAAACGCGTTTGGCTGGTGCTGTTTCACACCAGCCAAACGCAGGATTCCTGCGTTAGCAGGAAAACTGCTAACGCAGGAATACTGCGTTACGTACAAAAAAAAATTAAACGCAGGTATTTCGCCAACGCGGAATACCTGCGTTTCGTCTTTTTCGTATCTGCCTTACCCGAATCCAAATTTACAACTAAACGCGATAATGTTGCAAACGCAAAATATTACGTTTTGATTTTAGAGTGTACGCAGCCAAATAATTGAATGTATAAAGACACACCCAAATATAAATGTATGGTCTTTTTCATGTTTTTTGCTACTTTCTCTTCTTACTTGATCTATTGCTACTTTCTCTTCTTGGTTTATCTATATGATAGATAGACATGTAATCTGTTACTCTGCCCGTTACAATATTGGTGCCTGATCAGTTTATCTTAGGATGTATTTGATACTTTATTTATAAAGTCATTTTTACGAATAAATACTTATCAAACTAATTTATCACTAAGTTAAGTAAACATCATCATAATATTGATACATAATTGCCTACGCCAAAAATATCCTAATGTTTGCCTTCTAGAAAAAAAAACATCATTTCTTCAACTTGGAGGCCAAGCGTGCATTTAAGTTTCAC
>NW_027369305.1:0-43662 GCF_046119375.1 Phyllobates terribilis
GATTACTATATTGCATTGAGATTGGATTTTTCTTCTCTCTCGGTGTTATTTCATATTCCATATATATTTTTGGCAAGTTTAAATCATTTGATTATCTTTTCGGTCATGCTTGGCTAAATTCTGAATTTTAAGGTTATGGTGATCCAGACAATGCGAATTTAGATATAATTGATCTTTTACTTAATGGAAATATTATTGATTTGTTCTTAATATCTTTATGCCCAATATAGATTAGGCTAATTGGATCCTATTAGAGTTTGAGACGGAAAGGTGATAACGATAAATAGGTAATGAGGTAGGGTTTGAGACTGAAAGGTGATAGTTTTTTTTTACCGAAAACCTAAAAATTGAACGTGAGTGTTATTTTTGCAAGGAAAACTTAATTACTCATGAGGATACTAAGTCTTAATAGTTGTTTTAGGTTTAGGTTGATTTAGCGGAGCGCTAAACGGGATGTTATTTCAGTTTATATCTAGATTCTAAGTGCCTAATGGGTTTAAATGGGATTAGCTCTGTGCGGTAGCGATCTCTACTTTAGTTTAGACACGTTTACTATTGTTTGAAATGAGTTAGTAAATCAGGTTAGATGACTTACCTTCAATAAATAGACTATATTGTGGCAGAGTTTGATTTTATCTGCTGAAGCATTATCACGGTGATCTTAACCTTAGACACATTTATCACACATATATTTTATCTATCTTATTTGATTTCTTAGTTGTTAATTAGATTGATTTCCCAATATCATATATTTTTGGCCTTTCAAATTGGTAGATGTTTATATTATATTGGTGTTTGTGGGATCAACACTTGATTACTACAAACTGATCTCGTACACTTGCGAGTAGGTTTTAGCCACATCATTTCCTCCCTCCCCCCCCCCCCCCCCCCCCCCCAAAAAAAAAAGAAAAAAATTAATGAAAAAGAAAAACACAAAACAAATATTAAAGCACCTTACCACATTAAACCCTAACACATCACGGATCATTTCAGCCGCAACACTTCCCTGCATCTCCCCAAAAAATAGATCCAACAACCCACCATTTCCTCCAACCAAGTCCAACGTTTTTTCTGCACAACCGTGCCCTACTCTAAAAACTCGCGCCTATTCCGCCCTTGGTCCTACGGCATCAATTACAAAGGTTTGGTAATATCTAATCCTTTTACATCATTAATCACCAGAGTTCCTTGCATCTCTTATATTTTCGACCCCAAGAGCCTAGAAATTTCATGAATTTCACACATTTTTTTTTGCAAATTGGAGGATGAACTAGTTTTTCGGTGACATTTGGGTGCTTTTCCCAAAGATTCAAGAAGCACCGGAGAGATTCACTTGATAGGAAGTGCAATGCGCCACGCATAGAAGCCAACATGTTCGAGGTGGAAAAGATGTGCCTCGTGGCCGTATCTATGTAACTCCACTATTTATGAAATTTTGTACATGGACATATGTGTGGTATGATTTTCTAAACAATTTCATTAGTTCATTATGGCGGGTGCACAAATGCTGGATTGATGCGGAACTGGTGAAAACGCTGCGGGGATGTTATTTTGCCCGTTCTAGAAGGGGATTGATCTTCTCACAATGAGGGAATTCAGTATATGGGAATGCCTGCAATGAATTTTTCAGTTTGATGGGTTGGGTAATTTTGTGGAAATCAACCATGCGATATAAGAGGAGTTTTGCCTCTCCTGCCTGGCGACTTTAGAGGTCACATACACTACCACAGAGGTTGGCGATTTAGAGGTTTACTAGATCGGTTTTGCATTCGAGAAACATTGGTACTTTGTCCCATTGGATTTTCTTTGTCAGTGTCTCTGAGTCACGCAAGATCCGACTCTAGGGTGGTTCGACATCCATATCCAGCAGCCATTTGAATTTTGGTTCAAGGCCACTGGTGTGGCATTTGACACCAAAAACAAGTACAACAATAGGATGACGCACCCGACTATGAGTATTGCATGTAAGATGCTTACCACCAACATCCACGCGAATGGGATTGTGAACCGTGTTTTCCTGAAGATGCTCTTACACATATGGAGCTTGACGCCAATCGACAACAAAGTGCCCTTCTAGGCTACTGATTTCATCAAACTATTGGAGAGGGTGACGGAGATGAAGCCATGTCACCTGATCCTCCAGCGTTACTTATTGACCTCGCTTCATCTAGCACTCGGGGTTACCTTCAATGCGTTAGAGGGGATTCCTTCCATACCTTCTGATATGCCACAACTGTTACTAGTGGTCATCCTACAAGGATTTGAGCCAAAATTTTATCCTACCCATTGATTTCTATATCCAATCGGAGGAGATGCCTTCCAAAGTTTATGACACCGACGGAGTAGGTCCCTCACAGCTTAAAAATTGAGGTCATCCAAACATCAGATAGCAGATGGAGGATCTTTCTCAAAGGATGGACTAGCTCACTATGTGCCGAGGTTCCCACGAGTCCAGGTATGAGGTGATGCATAGAGAGACTGCACACACCTTGGTGGAGATGTACCAACTCAAACGAGAGAAGATGGAGAGGTGGCCAGATATACATCCCACCACCACAGTGAGTCCTTCTGTACTCTTCTTCCATTCTATCGATTACTCTAATTCTTTATTAAGGATATGTGCCATACAAAGTACAGAGGGGATTGCAGTTGGCATAGTAGGCTTATTGAGTTTGTACTTTATTGTGTTTTGCTTGAAACTTTTCTATGATTATGAACTTCCTTATCATTTCTTTGATCTTATCGTGTGACTTGTGCACGAAAGACAATTTAGGACATAGTTTTTACTACTTGCGTTTTTTCTGTCTTAGAATTCAGTGTCATAGTTAGGTTAGATGAATATTTAGCATGAGTTTCCAAAAAAAAGGAGAAAAAGTGTATATATAAGAAAATCCATAAAATATGCATGGAATCACGCTACGATCATATTATTTTCATTCCACTTCTCTACCATATCTAGCATCGCCGCCTTCTTGTAGTACACCATTCTAGCGTCGAAAACGTCTCTACACTATCTTTCTTTACATTCATCACGTCACTTATGACAAACCTAAATTTCATCATTTATCAAAGTTCGAGTGGAGTGATGATTTTCGTATGGAGCGCGTACAATGTGTTCCCTAAGTACCAAAGAAGGATTCTCCACATAACATTAGACACGAACCGCCTCTTTCATGCCACACTCCGCACCTATTGTCATTGTGACTCGCGCCCACCTCCCTGGTGCATTCGATTTGGTCCAATCTTCTTTGATTAAGTTCTTCAGCTCTTGGTTTGTTTCTGCTTCTTTCACACGTTAATCTATATGTTTATTTCTATTTCCTTTCCTTTCTTTTGTATCTGATATCTATATTGTGGACAATGCAGAAGGTAAGTATGTGGGGAGAGATAGATCATCATTGTACATTCTTCACTAGTTTTAGTAGTTTTTGTTGAGTCAGTTTTTGAATTCAAAATTAGTACCATTTTATTAGAAGTTTTTAGTTTATTGAGTCTGTGAATATCGTAGTTGTTTTTTAAAAAATCAAAAAATTTTAAAACCACAAAAAGAAAAAAGCAACAGAAATCCTGGGATGTTTTGAAAACCTTTCGGGGTGATTCATACAATAAGCATGTAACCAGGACCGGTATAGACAGGTTCAATATGAGGTTATGAGTGATTTGAGATTATGTTATCCCATTCATAAAAAAAGGGGAGTACCTAGGTGAAATCCTGAAAAAGGAGCCTAGACAGGATAGGTTTCTATAATGTGCAAAAGGTGACATAAGAAGAGGAGATATAAGGAGTTCCATAGTAGCTAGTCATGAGCTTCAGAGTTGAGGTATGGGCTGGTACATATTGTTATATCCATATTGATCTTAGTTTTTATTGTCTATGGGATTATGATGATAGTTAGGAGATAGTATCTGTCATATTTTCTTGTACTTACTGAGACGTTTGACATTATGATGATAAGAGAGTCAGTTTCTTTTAGCTTACTCTGGATGAGTGGAGGTTTAAGAATAAGGCGATTTTATGTGAGCTATTTGTGATGCTTTAATTTGCACGATTTTAGCACTTATGTATAGGAGTTTTGAGATGTTTTAATGGAGATGCGATGGTCCGGACTCAGGAGTAGAGAAATGTGTATTTGAGGGTTTTTACATATGTTTGAGATATTTTTGGAGAGAAGAAGTGAACAAATGAAGAGAAGGAAGAAGTCAACAAGTCAGATGATGAAGTTGTAGAGCAGATGTTGAATCCAGAGCGCTACTCTACAAAAATAGAGTCCTACTCCACATACCAGAGCCACACACGACGAGTGAATTGGAGTGTCACTTGGGAATTATATCTTCTTAGGTTTAATAATTATTTCCCTATTTCAGTTGTTAGAATTATATTTTATTTATTATTTTGTTAATATAGAAAGTAGATAGAATTAGTGTTGGATGATTTCTTATATAAGAGACCTTGTTTCTAAAAACCCTAGTTCGGTTGTTTAATTAATCAGTTTAGGTTTCTCTTCCTTTCATAAGATTGTTCTATGCCTCGTATGCAGAATAACTCCTTTGTTGATTTACCTAAAAGCTTGAAGCTTTCGACTATGGTTTTTTAGTGCTCTATCTTAGTTCTTATTTTATTTTGGCATTTTGTCTCTCACTAGTTCAATATCATAGTCTTTTATTAATTCATTTAGGTAGGCCACGCAGATTTAGGATTGAGATTCATATTGTTAGAGTGTGCATATTTGATGTAATAAGTGAATCTTGTTATGAAAACAATTCACAGGGTTCTGGTTTGCGAATGTCAATTTGTTAGATGTTCTGATACGAAATTGATTGGGGTGTCGATTCATCTTGGGCGCAGATCTACATCGAGCACATTCACCGGGTCGTGTTTGTGTGTTTGACTGTAATTGAGTGTGTTTAAGAAAAGAACAAGAACAATAATGGCTCATCGAGATGCGAACCCGGGGCAGGGTGGAGCCGATGTAAAAGAGGAGATAATCTCAACTTCTAATTTGCATTCAATGTAACTGTAAGGGAAATACAAGCAAGATGTATATATAGCCAAAGCAAACCTTCCTAAAACCCGAATCGGTTTGAGCCTTAATCTAACAATGGGCCACCACTCTTATGCATAAGAGAAGAGCACACCCAAAATAGAAATAACTTAAATAGAAACGCCAAACTCATTAATATAAATAATATAATTAATTAAATAAATTTTCCCAAGGAGAACAAAATCGACGTCATAACAAGGACCGGTACTACAGACAAACTTGGTGCAATATGAACAGGAGCATTGGATGAGTAGATTATAGAATTTGGTCCCAATGCTAAAGGAAGAGGTACACTGATGTGAGTTATGGTGTGCTCAGCGGACCGCTTACAACATCAAATAGATGTACGTTCAGGGCCACGTCCAAAGGGATGTGAGATGCTCATTGTGGATGCCTCAGTGTGGATGAACTGTTGTGATCTAGCTAGTTGACGGATGCATTTTGTAAAAAAAATTGGGTCGACCCCGGGAGCATATTGCTCAGTCATGGCAAACACCAACTGACTCCATGTATCAATAAGCGGTAGACGTCGGTACCACGTATCATTAATGATACCACCAGTCTCGAGCGTAGCCGGTGAGGCAAAGAATGACCACCTCTAATTGCTCTTGTTGTAGTGACGACATCTAGAGTAGAACACCATATGCTTGGCCCAGTAATTGAACACGTCAATATCATCATACACAGCGAACCTTCAACGACGAACATATGTGCCAGGTAGAACATCATCATATAAAATATACGAATATGACGGGATCCACTCTTGGTTGGACCGTTGAATGTGCCTATACCGATAGGCCATTGATTGGGTGGGATAAATGCGGGTCCTGAAATACGTATCTTCAATAACCTCTTTTTTATCAATCGCTTTTTGTTTCTCCTTTTTTCAGATCACTAATCTTTTTTTTCCCTTTTCAAATTAGCTGCTTTAAAAAAAACAGCCAAGCGTTTTTCTTCTTCTTTCAATTCAATGCATTAATTGAAAATTGTGTAACTTTTAACCTTTTGTAATTGTCTTGGTGATTAAAAACTCCAAAGCGGTGGCTATTCATCTTCAATAGTAACCTCCACAAACAACCTTTGGAATTCCACAATGGATTTTTTAAAGTAAGAAGGACTGAGATGGGTGGAAGGCGGTGTAGACTGACAAGAGACTTGAGTGCGCTGTGAAGGATGGTTCAATGATGATGATTACTTTGGTGGCTCAATCGGCTGACACTTTGATACCAATTGAAACGAAATTGGATGGGGTGTCGATTCGTCTTGGGCACAGATCTAGATCGAGCACGTTCACCGAGTCATTAATTGTGTGTTTGATTGTATTTGAGTGTGTTTGAGAAGAGAAAAAGAATGATAATGGCTTGTTGAGGTGCGAGCCATGGCAGGGGTGGTGCCAATGCAAAAGTGGAGATAATCTCAACTTCTAATTTGCATCCAACGTAACTGTAAAGGAAATAAAAGTAGGATATATATAGACAAAGCAATCCTTCCCAAAACCCTAATGGGTTTGTGCCATTATTCTAACAATGGTTGGTCCTCTTATGCATAAGAGAAGAACATACCCTAAATAGAAAAAATTTAATAGAAATGTCAATATTATAAATAGTTTAATTAATTAACTAAAATTTCCCAAGGAGGATGCCAAGATCGGGATCGTCTCACGTTCACCTATGATTGGATGATTGCAAGCCAGAATTGCATTACGTCCACTCCCCAACATATCTGATATAAACTTGGCTTACAACATCTACCAGTCTCATTGACCAAAACAGGAAACTATTTGCTACAAGTTGTGGAGGGAAAATCTTGATCAAATTCCAGAGAAAATTAGGAAGATATATCATGATCTCACCTATAGAACAAGACCTTACAAGAGGAAAGTAACTCTATCTCTAGAAGAAGAAAGACCACCGTCGCGACAAGTTTGGAAGCCCAACACGGTGGGCATTATTCTTTCTTTCAAACTAGCCTAAAAATGCATGTTGAGACCACAAAAAAATTATTTGTCCGGTTGAAGGCGATTTGAAGGCATGCTAGCAATTGAAGTCTACGTGAAGTTTCCAAACGTTTCTAAGTACATTGAGTTGTTCTTCGGTATATCCCGGTGACCGCATCCCACACCTGATGACCGATCCTTTCTATTTCTTAGTTCCTCCTAGAGACCACCTCAAGAAGTGAAGCCCCCGCCTCCATCGGTGAAAATTTTGAGATCGGTGTTTTCTTGAGGTCGTCTATAGCCAGTGGTGCCCGCCGATGTGCCTACTTTCCGAAAGCCCAATATTATTTAGGCGCCCTCCAAAGCCCAGTCGCGCCCGTCTTTTAGCAATCCTTGACATTTTGGCAACTGTCGAAAGTGGCCAGAACCCACCGCCGGTCTGAATCTTCACTATTTCGATACTTTCTCTACTCGGCCTTTTTCTTGTAGTTCAATTATGAGCACTTTGCGCCAACCATCGAGTTCCAAGGCATGTCCTAGTAACGCTCTACCACCAAAGAGGGCCAAGAAAGTAAACAATTTGGCTCAAATATGGATTAATGTCGCCTCCCGGAGTCTTATGTGTACAATGTTCTTCGATTATAACTTCACAAGGGAGGTACAAAATGATGTTTGCTTACGGGAGATTCTCACACACTGTGGACTTGGCGATTTGTATGGATACTCTGCCCCGACTTTCCGGAGTTGCATGAGAGTTTTTTACTCTCATGGTAGATGCAAAAAAAGAAAGGGTTGTGCTTTAATTTGTCTGGTGTTTCCCACACATTGAGAGTACGGATTTTGATGAGATCTTTAATGTGATTTCTCCTCAAGTTGGGTGAAACTGGATGACCGAGAATGGGCCGTTTCACTTCTAATATTATTCTACGAGTGCATCCTACAACACTGTAATCACCAACTACAATTATCAATGGTCTCAACCATGTCTTCATCTCACGCACAAGGTGATACGTATCGTATTATATGGCCAGTCAGAAGTCAACAAGATTTCGCTGGCATATTTGAGAGCGATGAATAGTTGTGAGATGTTTCAGGGAGATTTGGGTGGAAATATTTTTCTTGTTGGTATGATTACTCTTATTGGAAATGCTCTTGGGATAAATCTCCCTAAGGAATAGCCCATTTCTCGCCATTTTTTGTTTGATGGTGGTCGAATGAGGGATTTCCTCATGTTACATAGTGACCGGGAGTATGTTCTGGGTGAGAACGGGAGACATCAGTTGCGGGATGTGCATCATTATGTTTTCGTTGCCCGCAACATGCTTTGTTTTTAGCTTCCTAGGCCTAATCCTTTGACATTTTTGAGTGACCGATATCAGGATTGGAATTTGCGTGCGGCATATGGGATTTATGTGCCTCCTATTACTGAGAAATTCTTGGTGGCTGAAACTCTAAGCGATTCGAGAGTCTGGATCAATACTTCACGTAGTATATTGTTAGTATTGTGATTCTAGAGAACAGTGTTATGTTCCCTTAATGAGCAATACTTTCTTTCTCCCTTTTTTATTATGAGAATAAAAAAAATTATCTCATGTTTTATCAAGTTTATCTTGCAGGCATAATAATTTAGATCATAAGCCTCATGATTGATCAAGTAGAGATTGAAGAAAAACATGTATTCATGTGTTAGAAAACACTATTCTATTGAAGAGAACAGAACGCGTCTTCCAAGCAAAAATCCATGCATAGTACGTCTTTCTTGTTTCCATCCACGCACACCACATGAATTAATGATCAAGTAGATTCTAAATAACACCTCTATCCAAGTGAAGACGAAACTCTAACGTAAGAGAAGACCTATCTCTTAGCCGTTACGTTTTAACTTCTGAATTTCTAAAGGATATTCAATGTACTCTGATTATGGAAAGCCTTAGGATAAGAACAAAACATGTATACATGTATTCTCCTATTTTCATTTATGATTGATTAACATATCGTTGACTTGAGTCTTCTATTGAAATAAGCTCAAGTCACGAACGTTAATCATGGAACCTAGTTTAAACATTTCAAGACTTAAATTTTTGTAAAGTTAAATAAGGTTTTGATCCTCCATTCAGGTTATCGAATTCCCGTTGTAAAAGAGAGAGAAATTGAGATCCGATCGAGTGTTCTTGTTTTAGAGAATAGTGAAAAACCTGTTAGAGTTATTGTTGAGAGAGTTATAAAATTAGGAAGTTTAAGGGTTAGACATAATCTATGTGTGCTTCTAATTGTTAATCTCGCCTATCAATATAAATAGGGTTTCAGAATTCTTTTGAGAGAAAGGTAGTGGGTTTTCTCATAGACAACTTGTTGGTTGTTAAAGGTTCCCACTGTAAAGAACAGTGCACATTGTGACTTATATTTGTAACTTCCGCATCAACGAAACAAGCACTTGTTTCATAGATTTACTTAGACACATACATTCCAACAATTGGTATCAGAGAAAGGATCTAATTTATATGTCTACTCACATGAAATGTCTCACAACGATGAATTCTCCCTTGGTATCTCAACCAACAAGCCTCGGTTGAGGAAGGCTAGAAAAGAAGAATGGTGGGTGAGAACAATGGAAAGCTACATTAGCACCAACGATTATCTATGCTAGCGCATTATTCTCAATGAAAATGATGTTGTGGATCTTACAAAACAAGAAGCTCAATGGACTCTCGTCAACTAGGCCATGATGGAGAAGAACGTCAAGGCGAGGTAGTACATTCTCAACAGTCTCACCAGAGAAGACATGGACAATGTACTCACATCGTAAACGCTCATGACATGTGTAATTCTTTGAATAAAATGAATGAAGAAAGCACTAAACATAAAGAAAGAAAGAAGTTAAACTTCAGACTGATTACATTGCTTCGAGATGGAGGGAACAGAGTCAGTTTCCGAGTATATTACTCAAGGTTTCAGAGACTGTGTTCCAAACTCACAAGCGCCAGGTCTTGCTTGACGAGAACTCAAAAGCCATTGTCATTGTAAATGGGATGGCTGAGAAGTTTTCCTTAGTAAAGGAATAATGAGGAACACCCCTGAATCCCTTAACCTTCCTCTCGTTTATAACACCGGTAACTTGTAGTCAATAACGCATAACAGAACAAGGTCAATCTTTCCAAACAAATTGAAAAAGGAGTCGATTTTAAAGCTTCTTTTAATCTTGATATGGAAGAAGACTATTACTATGAGTAGGAAGATAAGGACAAGATGACTTCTTTGTATAAGAAACACATCAAAAAGCAGTTCTACAAGAGCAAGCTCAAACCAAGATTTTCCGAGAAAGATCTAAAAGAGTTTATCAGTTTCTAATTCAAGGAGAATGAAAATATAGCAAGGAACTGTCCCAACACTTTAGAAGATGAGAAGATGGAGAGAAAATCTCCTCAACGAAACACGTTATCTAGAGGAAAATTTCAGAAAAAGAAGGTCATAGTTGTTAGTTGGGGGTTTTGATTTTTGAGGAGGACATCAACTTCAATGGATCTGGACTTGGCATTTGTCTCATGGAAAGAGTATTCGACTTTGAGTCTTCAACTTCTAAGGTAGTCCTTCATGACCCCCTTGAATATCTGAATAATTGAAATAAGAAATAGTTGAATAAAATCATTATGAAACTTGGAAAAGATAATGGTGAAGTCCAAAAAAGATTAGCTGATTATGAAGATGAAATTGGATGCCTTAATGCTTGGACGCTCACTTGAGTAAGAAAGTGGAATGATTAGAAGTAAACTTTTCTAGTTCTAAGAGAACCTTTGCAAAAAAAAGAAAATCTATTCTCAGAAACCTTTATGCCCTGTGAAATTTGCAAGGGTAAGGCACCCATGCATGATATTGACTCTAGTTCTTCAAGGAATTTACTTGAAAATATTATATGCAAACTTGAAGATTTTTCTTTTTTTTCTATAAATAGAAAAACTGTGAATCATACTGTCTTTGTCAACCACGGTATGGTTTGGGTTATCTTGGTCCTGTTGAGAACACTAGTCTACAATAGAGTGAGCATGAGAAAATCCATGAAGAGCTCGCCTGTAAGAATAAAAGATTAAGCTTAGATCTCCAGACATCAAAAGATAGAATGGTGGTCATAGAAGAGAAGATCAAGGTTCTTGAGAAAAGACCCTAGGAGAACACCTCTTTTTCATCACATGGAGCTCTTGAAATAGCTCTAAAAAGGCAAAGTGGTTCGATAGTCAGCATGCTTATTCCATGTACATCAATCAAGCATAAAGTGGAAACACTGGAGAGGGAAGCAAGATAAAGAAGAAAGAACCCTTTAGACCTAGAAAAAGGAAGTATGGGCATGTTCAGTACAATAGAGTTTGCTGGCACTGTGGACAAAAAGGTCATGCATCCATGATTGTTAGAAGAAGAAGAGTCTCAATTCGTCTAAAAAGAATAATAGTATTGAGTCTGCTAAAACTATTATTTCTAACCATTGTTCAATAAAAGAAAATCCTAATAATAACAATAACATTGCTTCATCTAGTGTTGCACCCAGTAAAGATAAGCTTGCCTGGGTTCAAAAGTCTTGTTTTTTCTTGTGTAGGTTGAAGTGAAGAAGGAGAACATGTGGTATTTTGATAGTGGATGCTTGTGACACATGACTAGAAATAAGAAAACTATGTCTCCACTTCAACATCTCTAGAGAGGCAATATTCTCTTTGGAGACAATAACACTAGATCTATTATTAGGGTCAAAAACGTCAATCTCAACGACCATGTCAATGTTCAGAACATCAATTTAGTGAGCTCCTTGGATATATCTTTCTTATTGTTTCTCGACTGTGTGATCAAGGTATGAATGAAGTCGGGTTCACTACATCAGATTGCAAGGTTCTCAATGCTGAAGTGAACTTGATTCTTAAAGGGAAGAGGTTTGGAAACATCTATGTTCATGATCCTTTGTTCATCCATGTAGGATCGAAACTTCTAATCTCAATGAAACTCAAATAGCTATGGAGCTATAGAGTTCTAAGTGCGGAACGAAATTAGCTACAATAAAGCACAAGTAATATGAATTAAATATGCTAAAGTCTTGCAAGGATTTTTCAAAGGTGAGAACCGTAGACTTCTAATAGTCTGGGATAAAACTCACCACTAACTTGTATTATATTATGATCAATTACACACTTAAGCTACACCTATCTTTGTGAAACACTCTCTAAAAATATAAGTAGCATTCAGCCCATACAAGTAATCTCTCTCTATCAAGCTCCTAAGTGTTTTAGGCTATAGCTTAGCTCACATCGACTTAAGCTCTATGTAGCTTTCCCCAGCTCACTCTCTAGACTTAATTGCTTTGATATCTTCTCATCTAGTGTTCAATAAGCTCATGCCTAACAACACTCATATGCACGCCTTATATAGAAATCCAAATAACAACCCTAAGCTAGCATTTCTACCCTTGTGATGCATTTGAAGAACGCCACCTCAACGATCCGCGTGATCAACTTCATCCTTGAATTGCATCAATTCTTGAACTCTCTTTGTGCTTCTTAAACTTGACGATCATGCTTCCATGTTATCAATCCACACCTTCTGCGCTTCTCTTAATTTGTCCATCTTACTGATCCCCGTACATCTACTATCCAAAAGTAAAAATCCTAACAACCTCTTGTTGTCCTTATTTCCCTTATGTTGTAGCTTCAACTGCCTTCCTTCCTTGTACCAAATCTCCTAAGCGCACATCTAGGATTTCACGCGTGGAAACGATGGAATTTGATTACTTGCATCTCTTCTCTTTTCTTCTAAAGCTCAATGCTCTGTCTTGAAGCGCAACCGGATGCCTTAAAGCTAGACCTTCGTTCTTCAAACCTTATTTTGTCTTGGAGAGATTCAGTTTTCCCCGCTAGACGTTAAGCTAGACCCTCAGTTAAGCTTGTCCGCTTGTGTTTAAGCTACACCTAAAACTCCTCGAGTTATACCTGGTTAGCTTAAAACACACAAAGGATATCAAATACTTGAGTTTGTTATCATCAAAAAAGCAAAAAGGTTTATCTAGATCATTCCACCTCTAGATCAAACCAACAACTTCCCCTTTTTTGATGATGACAAACCCATACACATGTAAGCATACAAAATTTCAAAGCGTACCCAGTTTAAGCTACAAATATGCGATTTAGCTTAATCAAGTACTTCAGATATAACAATCAGCTCAAATATTTTTGCTAAAAACACTTTAGCTAGTTTACCTCTGTTCCCCATTAGACCAAGCTGGTCGAAAAACTTCCCCGTTAGTCGAATATGGATATGTACTTATTTACTTTTCCCTTTTCACATCATCGAAAAAATGAAAACTTAAATTATGCAAAGGGAACTAAAGTGGAAAGTGCAAGCAAGCCTAACTCAATAATCAAGCATAAAATACAGTAGGCAAATAAATCTAAAAAGTAATCAAGAACATAAGTGCAAGCATATAGAAACCAAAAGCATACTTCATAAGCATAGTTCCTTACAACTTTATAGTAGATGGTACCCTAAAGATAAATAGTTAGACTTTCAAGAAGAGAGACACACACACAACTTCAACTCTAATCACCATGTTGTCTAGTGAGGTTCATCAAGGACTAGAGAAGTATAACAATTTCGTCCTGCCTAGCTGTCATAAGCTCAAGATGAGTTGTGATCCCGGTTAGCTTCTGCTCTAGTGTCGCGCACTAAGCTTGGATTGCTTTCTTAACTCGCTCAAAAGCTAGCGGGTCAATGGAAGCAAGCCCTTGTACTTCTCTGGACTGGGAGCGGGATGAGGAAACAACTGGTGTAGAAACTTTGGAAGATACAGGCTTAGCAACCAACTCAATGACCTTCTCAACCATCAAAGCCTCACTAAATGACGTCTCCTTCATAGGCTTGTAAAGTCTTTCAGCCTTGAACATTCTGGAAATAATATGCGGGAAAGGGAGAGGAGATGAAGTGTGAGAGAGACTTATAACCATATGGCTAAACATGATTTGGGTTGTATTGATTATTTTCCCTCTCTGAGCTTGCTCCATGAGACAACAATCTAAAATAGTCACCAAATCCATATTGGTGTTGCACGGTGTGATATTCCTGATGATGAAATAGTGAAGCAGTCGCTTTAATGCAGAGAGATACTCGGACTTGAGAGCAGCATGCACTGCCTTGCCAAACATGGTCTCTTTTATAGCTCGAGAATTGGATGGCCAATTCATTCTGTACAGCTGCCCAAAACATACTAGAGTACCGTTAGGACTGGGATCTTGACCTATCACTTTGGAAAGTTCCTTAAACATAATACTTACGCTGGCGTCGTAGGACCACTAGAAACTGAATGATCTTGGCGCGTCCATAGAAGAGATGTTGCTAAACTGAGCATAAAATTTTCGCACAAGGTCCAGATTTGCCTTACTGACTTCAACCTCTAGCTTATCCCAATTATGAAGTTTAAGCAAATAAGAAAATTGATCAGAGTGTGAAGCTACCTCAATCTCGCGTAGAATATCTAGAGCAACGATGATTGGGGAGAGTACTTCACGCTTCGACATGCCGAGAGGGATAAGAGGGAACTCTAGATTCTCAACAGGTGGTGCTTTTATTGGCTTCTTCAAGCGAGACGGTTTCTATGACTGCTTAGCTACAACTATCGCTGAAGAGGGATCAATTTCCTCATCCTCTTCACTGGACAAAACCTCTTCCTCCTCAATTTTTCGTTTACCTTTCACTTTGGAAGAGCTCTTTATATCTTTAATTATCTGATGCTGGACTAGAGTGAATTCTTCATTTGCTTCCTCAGCGAAAGAATCAGCAAGAAGTTGGGAGTGAGAATGAGATTCTAGGGGCAGATGATCACCTGAAACTGACTTTGCCAAAGTAACAAATATCTCTGATTTAACGTTGGCGAGGTCGGTGATGATGTTTGAGACACCTCTGGTGACCGAATCATCTGTAGGCACAAAATCTTGCTCTTCTGTTTTTTGTTTGACCTTCAGGGAGGTCTATAGTGCTGATTTCTTTAGCCTCTTGATCTACCACTGGTGTATGTGGTGTCGAAGATAGTTTAGAGGTGGTTGCGGGACTTTTGGGAGGAGTCGCTTGCCGAGCGGCGAGCTTAGCGAGCCTTTCACGTTCGAGGTCCTCAACTTCCCGGCAACAAAGTGCCTTAAATTCGGTGAGCTTAGCAATCCTTTCACTTTCATATTCCTCAACCTCTCGTTGACGCTTTGCCTTACGTTTGGCATAGATCTCATCTTCAGATGGGAGTCTAATGGGCTTGTTGTCGTCCATTTAGGTTTTGTGGAGTTGTGTGTTTAGAGTTTTAAGGGATTGGGAATTTTGAGGAGCGAGAGTCTTTAGACAGAGTAACAAAGGGTAAACTATGTATAGAGGGGAGAGACAGAATTTACTGGATTTAATAGCAAGGGAGTGAGTGAATGAACAAGGTAAGGGTTTCAAGTGAAGCAATACCAGGCTTCATATAGATGAGAGACACTCTTCCTCTGCAAAATCCACCGCCTTATCCAACGGCTAAAAATCGGCAACGGCCATATCTCGATTCTCAGAGATTTGCAACGGCTACATAAAATCACCTTTTCTATTGATGCGTTGTAACGGCTAGAAGTAGCTTTTCTGGTCTATTTATAGGTAGATCAATGAGCTACTTTTTACCTTTATAACCTCGAGCCTCAAAAATTTACCCTTGCCTTAAGTAAACCTATTCAAGAGGAAACCTAAGATCTTGCTTAACACAAATCAATCATAAATTTCCACCTCAGCTACTACTCACAATAGCGATTGATCATGCTAGAGATGTGAAGCGTGTGTTTTGTGTGCCAAAGTTAATCAATTAAGCATGAAAGAATAATAGGAAAATGCACACTTCACATAAGGGACAATAAACACTCACACTCGGTAATATATATATATATATATATATATATATATATATATCAAGTATGTGCATATAAGGGGTAGCTGGGCCTTTGGTCACAAAAATGAATACTTCCATATGTAGAGTTTATATAGGGACTTAGGAAGCGTTACATTTAAGTCATCTAGAGACACTGTAGGAGTGGATCATTTCTATTGGATTTTAATATGGTTAGAATGCGATCACCACTCTCTATTTGTGGAGAAAGAAGAGCATGCAATGGGTTATGACTATAAGTTATAGCTTAAATGCAATAAACAACTCTACCTAGATTGGCATGTTGCAATATATGATGCATGAATAAGAATCAAGCAAGAAGCATAATCAAACTAAAGTTCCCAATGAAGACAAAGCTGCTAATTCTTAGTCAAAGTTAGAGGGTAACTTACAACACATATCATGCTTTGGATAATAAAGAGATTGAAAACAAAGCTGAAGCCCAAGGCTTAGAAAGATATCCATGTAAAGCGCCTTAGAGAGATATCCGATATTTTTCTCTTCTGAAAGTAGAAGATATAGCTCAGCGAGATAGATAGAGACATGCTTGAATGCTCTAGGGTCTCGCTTGAGCGGTATTGAGTCTCGCTTGAAATATAACATGTAGCTTTACACAAATAAATCTCTGTTGAACGCAGCGACACCTAGACCAAATAGATAGACATCTGAGAATAGATAGGAGCAAAGAGATGCACATTGACAGTTTAGCTCACTTGATTTCTTTTCTTGTCTGCCCTGAAAGAGATGATTCTCCTTCATTAGCTTGAAATGAGAGTAGCTTGGTAGATTTGACGTTGTAGCTCCTACTATTCATTTCAACCTGCAATAATAATCAAGCATTGGGTATCCAGCGAAGCATTGGCTTCGAAGGAATGTTAACACTAGATACTCTTAAGTTAAAAGGTAGAACTTTTATTTTCACAGCTCGAGGAACACACTCAGAATAGATTAGATAATTCACCTCAAGTGTTTGAGGAAGTCTAGCTTTAGAATTCTCAGCTTGGGATCCCGAATTCTCAGCTTCCATCAAGCACGTATCATGTGCTTGATCACAAATGTTGCCTCGTCGTCTGAATCTTCTCATAGAGCAACTAAGGCCGTTGTTGAAGAACTTTGAGATGAGCTAGAGATTAGAGTACCTTTAGCAAGAGTACAGAGTGTAGCAAGGTGTCCCTTAGCCTGGCAGTTGTAGCAAATGAGGTCTTTGATGTCATGTTGCTTGATTGGATCCTTTTTGAGATGGTTTTTGAAGAATTTCCTAAGCAGTTTGGCTATCCTGGCAACTTTAACCTCATTTCCCATGATTTCTGCTATGATAGAGAAGAAATCAATGCAAGTGTCCCTGCTTTGATACCAATTGTAAGATCAAAACTTCTAATATCAATGAAATTAAAAGATCTATGAAGCTATAGAGTTCTAAGTGCGGAAAGGGATTAGCTAGAATAAGGAACAAGTAATATGAATTATATATGCTAATCTCTTGCAAAGTTTTTTTTTCAAGGTGAGAACCCTAGACTTCTATCAAGTCTGGGATAAAACTCACCACTAACTTGTATTAGATTAAGATCAATTACACACTTAAGCTACACCTAGCTTTGTGCAACACTCTTTCAAAATACAAGTACATTCAAGTCATACAAGTAATCTCTCTCTATCAAGCTCCTAAGTGTTTTAGGCTATAGATTAGCTCACGGCGACTTAAGATCTATGCAGCTTTCCTCATCTCACTCTCTAGACTTAATCACTTTGCTCTCTTCTCAGCTAGTGTTCAATAAGGTCATGCCTAACAACACTCATATGCACGCCTTATATAGAAATCCAACTTACAACCCTAAGCTAGAATTTCTACACTTGTGCTGGCTTTTTAGAGTGCCATCTCAGCAATCCGCGTGATCAAATTCACTGAATTGCATCAATGCTTAAACTCTCTTTGTGCTTCATCATCTTGATGATCCTGCTTCCATGTTGGAAATCCGCACCTTTAGCGCTTCTCTTGATTTGTCCAGCTCAACGATCCCCGTACATACACTATCCAAAGTAGAAATCCTAACAACCTCCAGTTGTCTTCATTTCTCTTAAGTTGTAGATTCAATGGCCTTCTTTCCTTGGACCAAATCTCCTAAGCGCACGTCTAGGATTCCACCTGTGGACATGCGGGAACTTGATTACTTGTATATCTTCTCTTTTCTTCTGAAGCTCGATCCTCTAGCTTGAAGCGCAACCCACTGACTAAAAGCTAGACCTTTGTTCTTCTTATTATTCACTTCAAACCTTATTTTGTCTTGGTGAGATTCACCTTTCCCCGCTAGACATTAAGCTAGACCCTCAGTGGCCAAAGCTAGTCGACATGTGTTTAAGCTACACATAAAACTCCTCAAGCTATACCTGGTTAGCTTAAAACACACAAAGAACATAAAATACATTATTTTTTTATCATCAAAATAAACGGAAAGGTTTAGCTAGCTCATTCCAGCTCTAGCTCAAACCAACAATCCTTGAGAAGAAAGTGTGCCTCTCCTCCATCAACAACAACTCTTCTTGGTGAAATAATAGACTAGGTTATGCTAGCGAGGTCTCATTCATAAGCTACATAACAAGGAGATGGTGAGAGGTCTTCCCCAAATCAACAGAGAAAGATTAGAACTCTGTTCTCATTGCAAAAGAGGGAAGCATGTCAGAACATTATTCAAATCCAAGAATCAAGTCTCCGTCCCAACATCTTGAATTGATTCACGTGAATTTAAGTGACCTATGAATGTCCAAAGCATTGGTTGAAGCAAGTACATCCTTGTACTTGTCAATGATTTCACTCGTTTCACATGGACTATCTTCATCATGTCCAAGACTAAGGTGTTTTGTAATTCAAGAACTTTTTCTCTTGTTCGAGAAGGAAAAAGATCTTCTTATCAAGGCTATTTGTTGATATCATGGCACGAAATTTTGCAATAAGAAGTTTCTTTCCTTCTGTGGAAAACACAAGATTGAGCATAATTTGTCTGCCCATTCTATACTCGGGAAAACGGGCTCGTGGAATGAATGAACCGAACACTTGAAGAGATGGCGAGAACCATGGTTTTATCTAGTAATCTCTCTCAAGGATTCTGGGCTGAAGCAATGAACAGGGCATGCTATATTCTTAATAGAGCGATGCTTCGTCCTTTGATAGGCAAAACTCCCTATGAGTTGTTCAAAGGAAAACTCCTAACATTTCTCACTTGAGAACATGAGGTTGCCATTTTTTTGTTCTTATCAGGTGGAAACATGCCCGGAAACTTTGATGCTCAAAGTGATGAAGGCATCTTCTTGGGTTATACACCTAAGAGTAGTGCATACAAGGTGTTCAACATCTGTACCACGAATATTGTAGAGAGCATGAAAGTGGAGTTCAATGAGTTTTCCATTACTAACCTAATGCAGATTCAAGTAAAGATGAACGGAACACCGTCCCCACCAACAATGCAGAACCAGACGATGACGGTCCTCTTGCCTCAGCTCCACTTATGGATCTTCCCACTTCTGAAAATTCTAATGAAGAGTTATTATCTCCAAGTGTTAATTCTGATCACTTGGTACGTTCAACAGAAGACGATGTGATCCTTAATCCATTTGTTGGGTTTCCTATCGAACATAACATCGTTCCATATCCAGCTCCCTCCACTACATGGCTTGTTCGAAATAGAGAAAATGAACCATCAAAGCACCCATTCGCTATGGCTATGATGCACAATGCAACTACGCCATCAACGCTTTCTTATCTCTCGTAGAACCAAAGAACATTACAAAGAATTGTTAGATTTTTAAAGGAACAAGTTATGGAGACCCGTTCCCTTCCCTCCATATCATTTTGTCATTGGCATAAGGTGGGTGTTTCTTAACAAGCTAAATGACTCGGAAGCTGTCTCAAGAAACATGGCTCGATTGGTTGCTCAAGGTTACATCAAAAAATAAGGCATACATTATGATGAGACCTGCTCACCAGTTGCTTGTATGGAAGCTATTAGATTGCTCATTGCCTATGTGTCAGATCAAGGTTTCATTCTCTATCACATGGATGCGAAAACGGTGTTCCTTAGCGGAAAAATCAATTAAGAAGTATATGTCAAGCAACCTCCGGAATTTGAAGATCCATCCAATTCAGATCAAGTTTACAAGCTAGAGAGGGCACTTTATGGACTAAAGCAAGTTTCTAGATCATGGTATGAATGTCTCACTGATTTTCTTCTATAGAACGTCTACAAGAGAGGACTGACTGACAAGATGGTGTTCATTTACAAGAAGAAAGATAGTTTTCTAATGGTACAAGTGTATGTGGATGATATCATCTTTGGATCCACAAATATGGGACTTGTTGAAAGCTTTAGAAGCTTATGAGTAGTAAATTTCAGATTAGCATGATTAGAGAAATTTCTTTCTTATTGGGTCTTGAAATCTCTCAAAATAAGGACGGAACACTCCATCACAACCAGAAGTACTTGAATGAGATTTTCAAAAATAAAAGCTAGAGAACTACATACCAATCAACACTCCCATCTCTCCATCAGTACATCTTGGTCTAGACCTCGAAGGAACAAATTTGAGGACAAAATCCATCGTGGCATGATAGGATATCTCATTCATCTCAATACAAGCAGACTAAACATAGTGCTCTCTATATGTATTTGCGCACGATTCCTGTCAGACCTGAGAGAATCTCATCTTTTGGTGGTGAAGAGGATCTTTAGGTATCTTAAGGGAACAAAGTCTCTCTCTCCCTTTTGTATCCTAAGGACTATTCCATGAGTCTAATTGGCTACATAGATACGGACTACGCATGATTCCTGGTGGATAGGATGAGCACATCAGTGATGGCACAATTTCTTTGACCAAGCTTGGTGTCTTGGAGATCAAAGAAAAAGAACATCATCGTCTTGTCCGCAAACAAAGCGGTACACGTGCCCGTCGCAGCTTGTTGTTCTCAAATCTTATGGATAAAGAAAAAACTCAAGGCTTTCAGTATGAATTTTGGATCTATTGAGATTCTTTGTAATAATAATAGTGCTATTAGCATTTCTAAGAATCTTGTGCATTATTCTAGAACCAAGCATATTGACATTAGTCATCACTTTCTTAGGGACCATGTTGAGAAAGCGAACATCATTCGAAATCATTATAGAACTGCAGATAAAATTTCTGATATATTCACTAAAGCATTGAATAGGGAACCTTATGAGAACCTAAGATTGATTCTTTGCTTGATCCCTCAAGCTTAAGTCTGATTGTGTTATCCTGTTTGCTTGATTATGTAGAAGTGTTCCCTTGATTTGTCTTCCCTCATTTTCACTAGATTGAACTATGTTTTATGATGACCTCACATTTCCTATAATAATTCCTACAAAATATGATGAAGTCATACCTGAAATGATTACATTTTGTTGTGAATTATTGGATGAGTCTTCCTTTGCTAGCCTAAAAGTCATAATCTAATCATATTTTTATCTTAAAATTATAAGTCAAAATGATTATTACATACTAACACCGTCCCTAAGCTTGATCACTTGACCTTGATTCCCTATAAGCCTCCTTAGTGCACAAAAATGAATCAAACTTGTAGATGACAAAACAACCGTCCTTTGATTTAATAGCATGTGTACGTACTTTAATTTTACCATAAGAACATGTTCTTTCCAAAAAATGTACCCATGTATTCCCTGCTTTTTAGCTCTATAACTAATAGTAAGCTTCTGAGAGAAAACTACTCAAAGGAAGAGATTTCCGAGAAGCATTAGTTGTCAATCTGTGAATGTTTTGTGATGGTTTTAGTGATTTGATTAATGGTTTGAGTGGCTAAATGTGTTCTTTCTATGACGATGGATACTTTTGAAAGATGTTATAGTTTTCTCATTTGTGGTGTTCTCATTAGATATTATGGTAAGTGTATCTCCAATGGTAGGATCTCATTCGACCGTTTGAAGATTTAGGTTAAGTAGTTAAGGTAAGAAAATATTTTGCCAAAGATCAGCTTTTTCTAAACAATCATCTTAATATCTCAAATCTCTCTTTCCATAACAAAACCTTCCATGTTCTCTGCTCTCTCAATAAAAATAGCCTCCAACAAAACCTTCTCTCTCTCCGTCAAAGAGCGCCAAATTTGGGGCAATTCAGAAAGCAAAAGGATTCCTCTTCTGCCTCTCAATCCATGGTGATCACCACTACACTTTCAAATTTCTGAAAAATACTATCATGACAAGATCATCTTATTCCACCCCCTCTCCAACCAAGGAGATGATCGACCTCACAGAGTTTTCCTCCCCTCACTATTCTCTGTCGACAAGGGATTCTTAGGCGGTGTGGGATGCCTCAAGAAACAAGGTGTCCGGTCCATTGTTCTTTGGATTACTGAGAAAAACTAGGAAGAGGATGAAGATCAAGAAGAGGAACCTCCATTGAAGAAGACGGGGCCAGATTTGTCAAGGGAAAAGGGCAAAGCTCCTCTTCTGGAGATCCCACCGGCATTTCCTATGCTAGATGAGGTGTTGGCAAAGAGGGTCATTGTCTCCCCCCTCATTATTGACCAAGAGTTATGGTATGAGGAACTCACAACTATCGAGGAGACTGTATATGGCATGGGAATCAAGATTCTCCACTCCCTTCTTCAGATGCTAAGCTGGGATAAGCTTCGCATGGAGCACTTTGTCGTGAGTGAAAATGTTGTTAGGGTATTATACTCCGGGATGTCATTTGCCTAGAGTAAGAAAGAGAACACCCCTTCCTCTGGCATTATTGTCAGTTGGGATGACAAAATTATCCCACTCAATGCAAAGTGCATCCCCACCGTCCTAGGTGTTCCCACCAACCGAGGCTTCAACATTCTTGTCATGAAGAAGAAATTTATAAACGGGGATGATTTCAAGAGAATAGGTGATACGGTGTGAGATATTTTTGGGGAAACAATGCAAGGAAATTTCCTTTCCCAAGGATCTAATTCTCTCTAGGAAACTGCTTCTCAGGTTTCTCATAAGGAACGTCATTCCCAGACAAGAGAACAGAGGACATGTTCTCACAAACGATATTGTTCTCATGGAGAAGCTCATATCCGGGGCCTACATCGACCTTCCCAGAATTATGCTAGCCCACATGCAGAATTATGCTAGCTCGCATACAACTTTGTTTCCAACATGATACTCATTCCCTGCCATACCCCCACCTAGTAAAAAAGTCCTGTCTTTTCTTGATTACTATCCTTTCTATCTTATTGAAACCATATACTCCTATTGCCTCACAATCCCCAGCATCTCCACAATGACCTTTGTGTCAGAGCCAATTACTCCACCAACTCATTCGTCGGCAGAACATGGTCTGTTCATTATTGCTCCTGCTCCTTCTCCTCAACATGAGCCAATCACTCCACCATTCTCCCATACTTTGACTATGAATTATGGAGTTTAACTCTACTTTGGGAACTTTAGTTGGATTGTTCTTCTTGCTTTCTTTCTATTCTTGCATCATCTATTTCAAAAGCCAGTCTAGCTAAGGTAGTTTATTGAATTAAAGAGATTGATTATAGTCTTAGCCAACTGCATGCTCTTGTTGTGCCATAAATAGAGAATGGTGATCGTCTTCTTGTCATATTACAAGTGATAGAGAGATTCCATATGGCGTAACTAATGGTTATTAGCTTAGATTTAGTGGTGTTTAGGAGCTTTTTGAGTGCATTTCCGGAATCCGGCTTGGAGAGTACATTATATAGATTTGCGGGAAGCTCGAGAGAGTTTTGTGGCACAACTATGGAGCTAGAGCAAAGAAGTACCAAGGAGAGACTGCGGGAAACCTCCATACATTGCATGTGGCGTCCCTTACATGAGATGGGTGTATATGAAGACCCGGGAACGCCGGACAACGCGTCTTGGAACTAGAGCTAAAGAAAGAAGTTTATGCGAAGAAGACCGCGACCGTGGCTAACGCCCAGACGCAGAATCCTCGAGTGTTGAAAATCGCGACTGCGGGTCAAGGGGTTGCGACCACGGGCATCAGACAATTGTCAAATCCGGAATCATGGAATTTCCTTCCGGGATTTGTTTTATCCAAAGATTTTCTGAACTTTATTTGTTTTGCATTTTTTTATTTCACTATTTTCCTAAGACATATAAATAGTTTTAGTTGGAGAGGATCTTAATTTCTCATCTAGCCTCCACCTTTGAATTTTTTCATTGTTCTTAAGATTATGCTGAATTAAACATTTCATGGTTCACTTGGAAGATTGAAGCCTTTTGATCTAACTTCATTGTGAGTTTGTAAACACTTATGTTTCATTATAAATTGAGGATTATTTCATTATCTTTTGTGCTTGAATTTATCATTGATTGATATTGATTTCATCTAGGTAGCCAACTAGATTGATTGATATTGTTCATATTGCTAGGTTTAGACAATTCTATCTCAGAGGTCTTCCTTTTGGTAGCAATCATAATTTGTATAAACTATTTACGAGTGCTTATTGTGTAGAGATTCTGAATTCATGTCAGGTATCAGTGATTCGCCAATGGTATTGCATGAACCTTCTTATCTTTGATCTTAATGCTATTCTATTATTGAATCTCGGGATTTCCTTGATTATAGTTAAATAAGGGTTTCTAGGACTATTTGGACTAGTTTCTTTATTAGAACAAAGAGTAAGACAACCAATTGAATGTTATAAGCGTAAGTTATTAGGATTCGATGATCAATGTGCTTGTATGATGTGCTGATTAATGATAACTTAGCGTTTCCTATCATTATTCACAAAACCCAACATTATTCTGCTAGCTATTAGTCTTGTTATTGATAAACAACAACCCCCCCCCCCCCCATTGGTTACATGTTACTTACACCAATTGATATAAAGTTTTATCAGGCTCTCTCGGAATTTGACCCTTACTTCCCACTTTACTAAGTGGATACGAGTTGGGTTTTCTTTGATAGGCACCTAAGATTTTAGCCTCATAAAATTTGTTGTCGTTGTCGAGGAGCCAGACTTTACAATTTATTTCTTTTTGTGTGATTAACTCTATTGTGTATCTATCTTATGTTCCACACTCACGCTACTGATCCAGATTTATTGACTTTTGATCCAGAGATAGAGCGGACGTTTCTTCAGACTTTGCGGGAAGTGATTCATGAGCTAGTGATCGAAAACATGGCTTGTAATCAAACTCTACGACAGTTGACTGAACCAAACCTGACACAATAACACCTTGAAGTAACGTTGCATGCCCTGAATGCTGGAGTCACGTTCGAGCTCAAAACTGGGTTAATCAATTTGCTATCGAAATTTCATGGTTTGGTCGGGGAAGACCCGATCATGCATCTGAGTGAGTTTCACAATATCTGCAGTTGCAACAAGCCGAGTAATGTCACAGACGAGCTGATCAAAATGAGATCTTTCAGTCTTACGTTGAAGGACAGTGCGTGACAATGGTACTAC
Source organism: Phyllobates terribilis (assembly GCF_046119375.1). Taxonomy (NCBI): domain Eukaryota; kingdom Metazoa; phylum Chordata; class Amphibia; order Anura; family Dendrobatidae; genus Phyllobates; species Phyllobates terribilis. The sequence continues at coordinate 25,341 of NW_027369305.1, forward strand.
TTGCTACCCACAGGCAGTATTGACACTTGGGAGAAGCTTCACAATGCTTTTCTTAGTAAGTATTTCCCTTCTAAAAAAGGCAGTTGCTTTGAAGAGAGAGATCACCATGGTAGAACAACATGATGACGAGTCACTATACGACTACGTCGAGAGGTTCGCCAGACTATGCATTAGCTACACATTCCATGGGTTCGAAGAGAAAGACATGGTAACTCGCCTTCACAATGGGTTGCTGGATCATGAAAGAAGGTTGGTGGACGCTGCCTACAATGGTAGTGTGCTGAATTTGACTCCTGCAGAAGCCCGAATCCGAATCAATGAAATAGTTGAAGGGACAAGGAGTTTTGGAAGGACTTATGCTAAGAGAGGAGCTAGTGTGTAAGCTCCGGGGAGGCTGAATGGAAGAATGTGTTTGCTGAGTTGAAAAGTTAGATCAAGGGAATGGACCTTGGAAATCAGAAGCCACAAGAGTTTGCGGCATATGCGCAGATGCGAGCCACCCAACTGATATGTGCCCACAACTCCAGGATCAGACCATTTCTGAAGTTCACACGGTGGGAGGTTTCAGACCTCCCAGATATCGCTATGATCAGAACAACAACTATAATCAACGAGGCAATGATCATCCTGTCTTTAGGAGGAACGATCCAGTCAATGGGCAGAATCAGAGCCAATACCAGAATCAATAATAGAACAACAACCACTACCGTGCTCCATATCAACCGAATCCCCAAGGGCCATGAACGGAAGATATGCTTCAATCCTTGACGAGACATTTCACGAAACATGTCCAGACCACGGAATTAAGTATAAAGAATCTAGAGAAGCAGGTCGGACAACTGGCGGAAGCATTCACTAATTTTTCTTAGCAGAACTTGGGGAAGCAACCGTCGCAGACTGTGGTAAATCCAAGAGAAAACATTAGTGTTGTCACACTACGAAGTGGGATAGTTATGGAGGGAGATGAAAATTTCGAGGAAGACAAAGTTTCTGTTGGAAGTCCACGACCGCGGCCCAGAGCCCGCCACCAAGGGGATGGAATCTGTTTTCCGGAAGAAAAAAAATTAACTATCGCCCGCGACCACGGACATGAGAACCGCGGGTCTGAAAACCACGACCACGGGTCTGAAAACCGCGATAGCGGGTCTGAAAACCGCGATAGCGGGTCTGAAAACCGCGACCGCGGTCCTGAGAACTGCGACCGCGGTGATGAACATTGTATTCTTGAAAGATCTGATGCCAATAACCGCAACCTCGGGTCCACTTCCCGCGACCGCAGATTGAACCTCGACAGAAACAATGGTCTGAAGGAGCCAGAAGTGGAGGAAAAATATGAGGACTGTGGCTACTTCAAGCTGCAACGGGAGAATTACATGAGGCCTAACTTCCCTCCACTCTACTCGAAGAAGCCTCCCACACCATTTCCCGAAGCACTAAAGGACACTCGGAGACCTGTCAATGACAAGGAGCTATTCGAGACATTCAGCAAATGCGAGGTAAACATTCATCTTCTTAATATTGTCAAAAGTATTCCCAGGTATGCAAAATTCTATATGGAGCTCTGTATGATCAAGCGGAATCAAAAGCTAAAGGGGAAACAAAAGGTGCAGGCGAGTGAGAGAGTGCCTGTTGTCATTCAGGAGAAAGTAGCTAAGAAGTGCAGCGATCCAGGTATGGTTAGCACTCCTTGTGTTATTGGTGAGACTAAGATTGATAGGGCCATGCTAGATTTGGATGCTTCTATCAATGTTCTTCCTTACTCGTTATTTAAAATGCTAGGCCTAGGAACCTTGAATGATACAGGGATTGTGATTCAACTAGCTGACAGGTCAATGGTTTAGCCAAAAGGGATAGTCAAGAATGTGTTAGTTATGGTAGATAGTCTCATTTTCCCTGCGGATTTCTATGTGCTAAGATAGATCTAACAAGTGGGTCACTTACACTTGAGTTTGACGGGGAACTAGTGAGTTTTAATATATATGAAGCCATGAAACATCCCACGAATGATAACTCAGTTTTCTCCATAGATATTATTGACCTTATTGTGCAAGAAACTTTTAATCTATGTGGGGATGACTCTATAAAATCTGTAATGGAGAATAGTATAGTTGCACGTCGTGAGCATGATATAGAGTTGAATTCTCAATTGCATGAGGTACTGGCTTAGCTTGATGCTCCAGGTACTATTTTGGCCGATGGTCCAGCATTACTAACTTTTGAGAGCGAGAGACCACTTCCTTCTATTTTGCAGGCACCCACTATTGAGTTACAAGAGCTACCTACGCATCTGAAGTACGCGTTTCTGGGAAAAGAAGATACTTGGCCCGTCATCATCTCTAGTGCACTAACGAGACATCAAAAGGAAAGGCTGGTTCAAGTTTTGAAAGACAATGTTACGACGCTTGGATGGACCATCATTGACATCAAGGTAATAAGGCCTTCCACTTGGATGCACCGGATTCTCCTATAAGAAGGGCCAAGCCGAGATGACAACCTTAGCGGCGACTGAATCCTCCCATGATGGAGGTGGTCAAGAAAGAGGTGCTTAAGTTGTTATCTGCCGATATGATCTACCCAATTTCGGATAGCCGGTGGGTCAGCCCTATGCAGGTTGTTAAGAAGAAGGGTGGGATCAAAGTGGTGGAGAATGAAGCCAGCGAGATGGTCCCACAGTGGACACAGAAGGGATGGCGAGTCTGCATCGACTACCGCAAGCTGAACGAGGGGACTTGTAAGGATCACTTCCCTCTCCCTTTTATTGACCAAATTCTAGAACGTCTTGCAGGTCGCCCATTTTACTGTTTCTTGATGGATATTTGGGACACTTCCAGGTGGCCATAGCGCTAGAAGATCAAGAGAAGACCACCTTCACATGTCCTTTCAGCACCATTTCATACTGCAGAATGAAGTTTGGTTTGTGTAACGCACCAGGTACTTTCCAACGATGTATGATGAGTATCTTTTATGAGTTCGTTGAAAATTTTAATTGAGGTATTCATGGATGACTTCACAATACACGGGGACTCGTTTGATGCGTGCTTGCATAATTTGACATTAGTGCTTAAAAGATGTGTTGAGACTAAGTTAGTCTTAAATTCAAAAAAATGTACTTTATGGTCAATCATGGTATTGTTTTTAGGTCACATAGTCTCGTCGAAAGGTATTGAGGTCGATAAGGAAAAGGTTGATGTAATTCGATCTTTGCCCTATCCTACTAATGTGCGTGCAGTGCGTTCTTTTCTAGGTCATGCAGGTTTCTATCGCAAGTTTATTAAAGACTTTTCCAAGATCGCGACACCTCTCTGTGAGCTGTTGAAGAAAGAAGTGATTTTTGATCTTTCCGACAATTGCAAGCTTGCATTCGATACTTTAAAGTCACATCTTACAGTTGCGCCCATCATCAAAGTGCCAGATTTGTCTCTCTCTTTTGAGATCATGTGCGACGCTAGCGATTATGTTGTGGTAGCCGTTCTTGGTCAGAAATCCGAGCGAGCAATGCATGTTATCTACTATGCCTCGATGACCTTGAATGGTGCTCAAAAGAACTACTCAACCACCGAGAAGGAGCTATTAGATGTTGTTGAAGAAAGAAGTGATTTTTGATCTTTCCGACAATTGCAAGCTTGCATTCGATACTTTAAAGTCACATCTTACAGTTGCGCCCATCATCAAAGTGCCAGATTTGTCTCTCTCTTTTGAGATCATGTGCGACGCTAGCGATTATGTTGTGGTAGCCGTTCTTGGTCAGAAATCCGGGCGAGCAATGCATGTTATCTACTATGCCTCGATGACCTTGAATGGTGCTCAAAAGAACTACTCAACCACCGAGAAGGAGCTATTAGATGTGGTCTACGCCTTGGACAAATTCCGACAGTATTTACTTGGCACAAAGGTGATCATCCACACCGACCATGCAGCCATTTGCTATCTCATGGCAAAGAAAGAATCGAAGCCCAGACTCATCTAGTGGATTCTCCTATTGAGTGAGTTCGATGTTGAGATCTGGGACAAGAACGGGTCCAAAAATCTAGTAGATGACCACTTGAGTTGGATTGTTCATGAAGGAGGTGAAGAAGTAAGTCCGGGGCTTGGCCATTTTCCGGACGAGGATCTATTTCGCGTAGATACTACTATGAGTAACCCACGGCCGCGGCCCTCCCGTGACCGCGGCCTTTTGTCCTGGAAAGCAGAAACAAATTCACTCAAGACCGCAACTGCAGACCATACAACCGCGACTGCGGATCTCACCACCACGACCGCGGACCTTATTACCGCGACTGTGGCTTACGTCACTGCTGACCCGATAGCACTTTTGATAGAAACCCAGCTTTTCGCGCTCAAAACATTCAAACCATGGTACGCAATCTTGGGGAACTTCATTGTGCGCAGCGAGTTCCCTCCCAACTACACTAAGGCCAAAGAGACAAGATTAAGAGCGAGGCCCAAAAACTATGTGTGGGATGACCCCTATCTATGGAAGCATTGCGTCGACAAGGTAATCCGGAGATGTCTCCTGGATAACGAGGTACAATCTGTCTTTTACGTTTTGCCATTCTCATGCATGGGGGGGGTCATTTTGGGCCGAATAAAACGGCTAGGAAAGTGTTAGACACCGTCTTATATTTGCCACACATCTTTAGGGACGCTTATGCCTTTTGCAAAGCTTGTGACCGGTGTCATAGGGTCGGGAAGATCTCTAAAAATAATGAGATACCGGAAACACCATTGATCTTTTGCGAGATCTTTGATATTTGGGGTATTGATTTCATGGGACCTTTTCCCATATCTTTTGGAAATATCTATATATTGCTTGAGGTGCACTATGTTTCCAAATGGGTGGAAGCAAAGGCCACCAGAAATAACAACTTGAAGGTAGTGTCAACTTTCTTAAGGGAGAACATCTTTTCTCGATCTGGGATTCCTAAAGCTCTTGTGAATGATAAGGGAACTCATTTCTTGAATAGAACAATGAGTGCTCTTCTTAAGAAACATGGCGTTACCCATAGAGTCTCTACCGCTTATCATCCACAGAGAAATGGAAAAGCTGAAGTGTCCAACCGGCGTGTCAAAGGTGTTCTGGAGAAGATACTGGCACCAAACCAAAAGGATTGGAGTCTCAACCTAGACGAAGCACTTTGGCCTTACCAGACCGCTTACAAGACTCCCATCGAAATGTCCCCGTATCAACTCGTGTTTGGGAAGGGATGTCATCTTTCGGTGGAATTAGAGCATAGAGCTTGGTGGGCGGTACAAAAATGCAATATTGAGTTAGATGCTGCAAGAGAGAGCCGGAAGTTGCAACTGCACGAATTAGAAAAAATACGCAGGGAGGCGTATGAGAACGCAATTATCTACAAGGAGAAGACGGAAGCTTTGCACGACAAACACATCATGCGCAAGGTGACAAGCGTTTTACCGGTCGATGGTCATGTCATAGATAAATCTAACTAACTATCCACTAGTGCAGCGGTAAGTCGGAGTCGATTCCTCAGGGAGCCACAACGATAGTTTATTTTAATTGTGTTATCAATAGTAACAAAGGTTTTTTTTGGTTTGTAAACTTATGAAAGCAATAGTAAACGAAAGTGTTGGATTTTTGTAAATATAAAGATGGAAAGCTCACTCTTTCAGTCTCAGCACATTATTCTTATGGAAAGTTGATCATCGGATTCTAATAAAGTTATGTTCTTTTAAAAAAATAATCTAGTTGTCCTACTCTTTGTTCGTAAATAGCAACTAGTCCAAATAGTCCTAGAAACCCTTGTTGTATGCAATAACCAAAGAAATCCTAAGGTTCAACTACTCAACAGCATAAAGATCAAAGATAAGTAGGACTATTCAATACCATTGGCAAATCGCCGATACTCGACACAGGTTTATATTCTTTACAAAAGAAGCACTCGTAAATAGTTTATGCTAATTCTGATTGCTACCTAAAAGACAAGACTTTTCAAATTGAATTATCAAGCCTACCAGTATGAATGATAATAATCAACCTAGTTGTACACCTAGATAAAATCAATACCAATCAATGACAATAAGAACAAGAGAAAATAAAACAATGCTAAAATTATTATTAGAACATAAACATAGAATTATCACAAACAATTCCTAGAATAATGGCCTCAACATAAGAGTGAACTCGTAAGAACTTAGCCAGACATAGCCAAGAGAAATCTGTACATAACTATGGATGAACTAACCAGGAATGAAAGTAGAAGATGGCACAAAGGTGGGAGCTTTCCTCTTGGCTGCTAAATCTCTAAGAACTAATTGTGAAAAGTGGCAAAAGAATAACTAACTCCATCTAACCTAAAAACTAAAGGTTTATATCGTATCTAACTTAGAAGATAGAAAATAACTGAAAATAAAAGATTAAATCTGAAAAACAAATAGATTCCTGGGCTTTGATCTGCAATTGGGCCGGGTCCGTCGCCGAGTCGCGATCGAGACTTTTGAGTCGCGATCGAGACATTCATGTCGAGCGCAAATCTCGATCGAGACATCTGGAGTCGCAGTCGAGACATTGGAGTCGCGATTGAGACATTTGAGTCGCGATCGAGACATTTGAGTCGCGGTCGAGACATTTTCTACAGAAAATGCTATTTGTAGAATTGCCATAACTTTTGACTTACAACTCTGATTGAGCCCATCTTTTGAGGTAATCAAGTAGACTTCAATTCTAACTCCTCGAATTGGAATCACCTCAATCGGACATCGGGTCAGGGAGAACAATACATCTAAACTCAGCTCAATATCTCGGCACCTCTTCCTAGCACTTCTTCTCGTCGTGACACCTCCTCTCGGACTGGTCTTCGGTCTTCTATAAGCTTCCAAGGCAGCTCGGCTTCGCCTCTCAGCTTCTTCATGGGTGTAGGTGTGGTCGTATTCTCTTTAGCTCCGTCCCAAATGCACTAGAGGTGAGTACAAATAGAATCTCCATAATACAAACCACAAAATAACGCTTAAGAGCATCCTGCAAATCTATAAGTGAATAATCATACCTGATTCCGGGAATACCACTCAATAAGCACCTAAACACCACTAATCCTAAGCTAATAGTCGCTACTTACACCATATAATAAGCTCCTATCAAACCTCCCCACACTTAAACCTTGCTCGTCCTTGAGTAAGGAAAATAAAACTCACTCCTCCTAAAAAGCACAAAGGTCTACAGTAAGTGTAGAGAAAATCTGCTAGCGACTATACCACAAACTCCAAAGTGTATATAAGCACTAACCTACTCCGATCTATCTCCTTATGTCTCCGAGATGTCCTACCCAAAACCCTCCTTATTTCTCCACCTTCACATGTCACCACTCCATAACAATAATAAAATCGAACCAAGTGGTGTGCTTTTAATCACATGTGGAATCCTAATCTCCTCTAAGGTTAAGGGTACATAAATATGAGATAATAAGGATAAAATCGAGTCTCCCACTTGCTTATACACTTCTTATTCCTCCTCTTCGAGTAATGTCCTAAAGCACTAGATAATATGATCAATCCACAAATCACAACCACCAATCCTAATTTAAAAATTTTGCATAGTACAACCACAACAATATGCATCAAACTCCAAGAAATAGAAATCTAATCCTAGGATCTAACACAACCGCCGATAATATATAGCAAAACTAATAAACTAATGGAATGGTAAGCATGGAAAGTGTGGAGAACAATAAGCTCATAAGTAGAGAGATAAAAGGCTAAAACTAACTCCTTATCCCTCCTTGGTGAATCCTAGAACCCGAGACATCCTTCTACTCCCTTCTTATTTCTCCTGCGCCATTAGATATGCAATTAATAAAATCAATCACAAAACAAAGTAAATCTGGCGCCCTTTCGGGTTTTCACCAAAACCTAAGTGGTAGGAACTTCTTCTTTTCTATTCTTTTAATTTTTTTCAGGCACCAACCTTTTTCTTTTTTATCCATTTTTTGCTTGCTTGGTTTTTATTCCTGTATTTTTCGTTATTTTTTTATTTTTTTCGATTTTTTTCGTAGGAGCCTCCCTTTTTGATCCATTCCTTTTTTACTCTCCTTGGGTTTTTCTGATTTTTTCTATAAAATAAAACGATGCAATTGTTCAAGACTCAAACATAAGTTCGTACAGACTCGATCCAAAAACGACACAAACAATTCAGCAGAAAATAAGCAAGAAAGACTCAAAAATAGCATAAAACTCCTCCTCGGTACGGTAAATCCTCTGCCCACACTTGAACAGCGCATTGTCCTCAATGCAGCAAAAGAGGACCTCATAAAAATAGGGAAGAGGGAGAAATACCGCAATCACTCCTCAGCGTCATCGTCCCGGTCGCGGTCGAGACCTTTTTCGGAAATTTTTCGTAATAGTGAAGTACCGTCGTCTCGGTCGAGACATTTATAGTCGCGATCGAGACTTCTTCTCGGGGACGAATTCTCGATCGAGACCCAATAGTCTCGATCACGACTTGAGTGATTTCGGGGGATTATTTCTGTTTTACTCCTCCAGTGACTTTCTCCCTGCTGACTTCGTTGATTTTCTCCTAAAAATAACAAAAACAAAACAAACTAATGGGATTAACGTTAGTAAAAATACCTCGGGTTGCCTCCCGATCAGCGCCTTAGTTAACGTCGCGGCACGACGTAACGCTCTCCGTGATTCAACCATGTTCACTTGATCCCTTCTGGATCGCATCATCTAACATCATCTTCTTGAACCACGGATGGAAAGGTTTGAACCTTAGACCATTCTCTTCCTTCACTACCCATACTTGCTTGGGCTTTTTCTCCTTTTTGTTCTCCCCACTCTTATTTTTTGCTTTACCTTTCGCCTTTTCTTTTGCTTTCTTGGGGACCTGCACAACAGCTTTAGCAGGTTTCTTTTCCTGTGTGGTTAGCGAGGTGGGGCCACTGCCCAAAACAGTACTAGAGCCGTTTTCGGAAAGTTTAATCACATCATTTACGCAGAACACGGAGCTATCATCTAGGGGTTGTGCCTTAGTCCCAAATATATTGAAATTGACGACATCCCCATTGAATTCGAGCGTAAGCGCCCCGGTGTCTAGATCTAGCTTAGTCTTAGCTGTTCGCATAAATGGTCTCCCTAGAAGGACAGGTGTAGCATGCGTCTTATGTTTATCATCTAGCACATAGAAATCCGCAGGAAAAATAAGGTTTTCTACTTGAACCAACACATCTTCGACCAACCCTCTCGGGTAGATCGTGGATCCGTTGGCTAGTTGCAAAACAATCCCTGTTTTACTCATGCGCCTTATATTTAATGATTCATAAACTGAGTAAGGTAAGACATTGATAGAAGCTCCTAAGTCCAACATAGCCCTGTCTATCCTAGTTTTACCTATGGTACACGGAATACTTACCATACCTGGGTCCGCGCGCTTAGTAGCCATGTTTGGCTGGATGGCTGCAGAGACCCTTCCGCTTACTTGTACCTGCTGCCTCCCTTGCAGCTTCTCATTTGCCTTTATAGCGCACATCTCCTTTAACCGCAGAGCAAAACGGGGCACCTTCTTGACAAGTTGGAGTAGATAGCTATTCCCCTGGCATTTCCCGAACCTCTTGAGCATCTCATCGTCATCCCGAACGTCATCCTCAGGAAGCCGTGGTCGAGAGTCAATGTTGCGGTCGAGACTTTTTTCGGAAAATTTTTCGAAGTCTGGATCACCGCCATCTCGATCGAGACTTTGGAGTCACGATCGAGATTTCTCCTCGGGGGCAATGTCGCGGTCGAGAGTTTGGAGTCGCGTTCGCGAGTTCTTCTTGGGAATAAAGTCTCGGTCGAGACTTTCTTGTCTCGGTCGAGACATCTCTGCAGCCTCTTCCTCCTCGTTCTGTTCATCGGCCCTTTGCTCTCCTACTGTCAAGATCACACTTACATTCTTTCTTGGCGCTGCTACGGCCTGTGATGGCAACTTTCCCGAGCTCTGCTGTTGAAGATTATTGACTGCCTCCACTATTTGTGCAGCATGTTTCTCTAGATTCCTTATGCTCGACTCTGTTGTTTGAACATGCTCGATGAAGTGCTTGGTCAAGGACTCGATCATTTCCCTCATAGATGGCTCATCGGATTTTGGTGGATATGGAGCACGGTAGGAGTTGTGTTGGTATTGATTCTGGTAATAGCCTTGATTCTGTCCACCAACCGGATCGTTTCCTCTCGGATTGTAGTTGTTCTCTCGCTGATTGTAGTTATTGTTGTTGTTTTCATAGAGAGGTCGGGGAGGTCCGAAACCTCTTATGGCGTGTACTTCAGCGATGGTCTGGTCCTAGAGCTGCGGGCACATGTCGGTAGGATGAGTCTCGTCCGCACAAATACCACATAATCTCGCAGGTCTAGAGTTTCCGATGGCGAGGTTCTTGATCATATTCTTTAGTTCCTCTATCTCACTTTTCCACCCAGGCTCATCGGAGCTCACAGAATTAGCTCCCTTTCTTGTATACGTTCTCCCGAAACTTCTTGTCCCTTCAGCAATCTCATTTAGTCGGGCTCTGGCTTCGGCGGGAGTCAAATTCAGCACACTCTCATTACACGCAGCGTCTACTAACCTCCTCTCATTATCAAGTAACCCACTGTAAATGTGGGTCACCAAATCTTTCTCCTCAAACCCATGGAATGGGCAGCTAGCACACAATCTCGCGAATCTTTCCAAGTAGTCATACATCAATTCATCGTCATGTTGTTCCACCATAGCAATCACCCTTTTTAGCGCAACGGCCTTCTTGGACGGGAAATACTTACTGAGGAAGGCTTTGTGAAGTTTCTCCCAAGTGTCGATACTTCCGATGGGTAGCAAGTAGTATCATTGACGCGCGCTGTCTTTTAGCGTAAGACCGAAAGCTCTCATCTTAATCTGCTCGTCGGTGACGTTACTCGGCTTGCTGCAGCTGCAGATGTCGTGGAACTCACTAAGATGCATGATCGGGTCCTCCCCAACCAGACCATGGAACTTGGGTAGCAAATTGATGAAACCGGTCTTGAGCTCAAATGTAACGCCGGCATTCAGGGCAGGCAGCATTACTCCCAGGTGTTGTTGCGTCAGATCTGGGTCCAAGCTCTCTCAACGTTCTCGCAGCCATTGATTCGATCACTGGAATGAAATCAAGCAAATCTGAATTAGTAGCGCGAGTGTGGACCATAAGATAGGTCCACACCAAGATAACACAAAAAGAAACAACCTATAACAGTTGGCTCCCCGGCAACGGCGCCAAATTTGACAGGCGTTTTACCGGTCACAGGTCCTATCAAAGATAAATCTAACTAACTATCCACTAGTGTAGCGGTAAGTCGGAGTCGATTCCTCAGGGAGCCACAACGATAGTTTATTTCAATTGTGTTATCAATAGTAACAAATGTTTTTTTTTTGGTTTGTAAACTTATGAAAGCAATAGTAAACGAAAGTGTTGGATTTTTGTAAATATAAAGATGGAAAGCTCACTCTTTCAGTCTCAGCACATTATTCTTATGGAAAGTTGATCATCGAATTCTAATAAAGTTATGTTCTTTTAAATAAATAATCTAGTTGTCCTACTCTTTGTTCGTAAATAGCAACTAGTCCAAATAGTCCTAGAAACCCTTGTTGTATGCAATAACCAAAGAAATCCTAAGGTTCAACTACTCAACAACATAAAGATCAAAGATAAGTAGGCCTATGCAATACCATTGACAAATCGCCGATACTCGACACAGGTTTATAATCTCTACAAAAGAAGCGCTCGCAAATAGTCTATGCTAATTCTGATTGCAATCTAAAATACAAGACTTTTCAAATCAAATTATCAAGCTTAGCAGTATGAATGATAATAATCAACCTATTTGTACACCTAGATAAAATCAATACCAATCAATGACAATAAGCAAAAGAGAAAATAAAACAATGCTAAAATTATTATTAGAACATAAACATAGAATTCTCACAAACAATTCCTAGAATAATGGCCTCAACCTAAGAGTGAACTCGTAAGAACTTAGCCAGACATAGCCAAGAGAAAGCTATACATAACTATGGATGAACTAACCAGGAATGAAGGTAGAAGATGGCACAAAGGTTGGAGCTTTCCTCTTGGTTGCTGAATCTCTAAGAACTAATTGTGAAAAGTGGCAAAAGAATAACTAACTCCATCTAAGCTAAAAACTAAAGGTTTATATAGTATCTAACTTAGAAGATAGAAAATAACTGGAAATAAAAGATTAAATCTGAAAAACAAATAGATTCCCGGGCTTGGATCTGCAATTAGGCCGGGTCCGTCGCCAAGTCGCGATCGAGACTTTTGATTCGCGATCGAGAAATTGATGTCGAGGGAAAATCTCGATCGAGACATCTGGAGTCACGGTCGAGACATTGGAGTCGCGATCGAGACATTTGAGTCGCGGTCGAGACATTTTCTGCAGAAAAGTGATGTTCGTAGAATTGCCATAACTTTTGACTCACAACTCTGATTGAGCTCATCTTTTGAGGTAATCAAGTAGACTTCAATATCTAACTCCTAAAATTGGAATCACCTCAATCAGACATCGGATCAGGGAGAACGAGCCATCTAAACTCAGCTCAATATCTCGGCACCTCTTCCTAGCACTTCTTCTCGTCGTGACACCTCCTCTCGGACTGGTCTTCGGTCTTATATAAGCTTCCAAGGCAGCTCGGCTTCGCCTCTCAGCTTATCCATGGGTGTAGGTGTGGTCGTCTTCTCTCTAGCTCCGTCCCAAATGCACTAGAGGTGAGTACAAATAGGATCTCCATAATACAAACTACAAAATAACGCTTAAGAGCATCCCCCAAATCTATAAGTGAATAATCATAACTGATTCCGGGAATACCACTCAATAAGCACCTAAACACCTTTAATCCTAAGCTAATAGTCGCTAGTTACACCATATAATAAGCTCCTATCACAAGGACTTCAAGGTTGGGGACAAGGTACTCCTATATAATACCCGTCTTCAACTTTTTCCAGGAAAATTGAGATCTAGGTGGAGTGGGCCCTATGCGGAGGTGCATGTATTTCCTCATGGAGTCGTCGAGATCTTTGGTAAAGACAACCACACTACATTCAAGGTTAATGGTCAAAGGTTAAAACCTTATCATGAAGGATTTCCCACCGAGGTGATTGAGGAGTTGGCTCTGGAGGACCCACGGACCGATAACTGGTTGATCGGACCATGTTGAGCCACAACGGTAACCAAGGCGTTGATCGGGAGGCAACCCGAGGTAAATTCTCGCACCTTTATCTTTAAAAAAAGAAAAATAATAATAATAAATAATATAAAACAAGCAAGTAAAAATGGACAATAAGGAAAAAGTGGGTGCCTAAAATAAAAAAGAATAAGTGGATCGGTGAAATTCCAACAAAGGAGAAGATTGCGGTCCCGACCATCAACCCGCGGCCGCGGACAAGATTTCTGTAGAAGAAGAATACAGAAGAGAAGACCGCGGTCGCGGGCCTCAAACCACGGTCGCGGCTTATAGGGTCTGTAAAAATAAAGGGGCGGAAAAGAAAAAAACAAAAATCAAACAAAGCAGCAAACTAACAATAACCCATCCGGTCCTAATACCCTCTCTTTCCCCTCACTTTCTTCTTCCTTACACTCTCAAGAAATCCCAAGCTCACAAGCTCCCAAGCTCTCAAACCCTCAAATTCACCAAATCACCATTACACAATTTCATATCCCTCTCAAGCTTCATCCCTCTCATCCCTACACACCATCCCTCCCACACATTCATCCCCACCATTGTTTCTCCCTTAAATTCAGAAGAAATCCCCAAATTCTCAAAATCACCATCACCACCTTTAAATCACTAAATTCCAAGTTAGAGGCCAGATTTGAGGGTTTAAATGCTTATTCCATCAATTTTTGAAGACTAGAGGCCATATTTGGCGGCACCACCCTCAAAATCGACCGGAAGAACACCGACCGCGACCGCGGACCCATCTACCGCGACCACAACTACCACTTCTCTTTTGAAAAGTTTCTGCACCATCACCGTGACCGCAGTCCAGGCACCCGCGACCGCGGATAAAACCTATTTTCTAGAAAGTTTCTGCAACATCACCGTGACCGCGGTCCAGGAACCAGTGAACGCTGCTACACTCTCTGCAAACCCTCTTTTGATGTATACTTCTATTTATCGAGACTTTTATATTTCAGGGCGGTGTCTACTTAGCTGTATTTGCTGGGAATATTTTTTGTGTTGTGTAGATTTGCTCTATTGCTTGTTGATAGTTGTGAATTGATAAATGGCACCAAAAAGAGCTCGTGTTTCGACCCAAGCGCATCCCCAAATGGAACTACTTAAGGAAAGGGAGGTGCTCTCCACTAAGTTATTTGACATCCCAGTTCTCCATGATTTGGGATTATTCGAGTGTACACACAATATGCTTCATCATGCCGGGATGGGCAATATGATCTTCCTAAATGCCCCGACTCACCCACACTTAACGAGGACCTTCCTCGCGTCTTTGCACGTCCAACACTCTGGAGAGCACAGTGATATCCTTGAGGGGATCGTTTTTTTGCAAACGGGAAAACACATAGGTTGGACGCTGATCAGGTACGCGCGACATCGGGGATCACTAGCCAATGGACTCCCGACTGGTATGCGCTGCCAGTGGGCTGCACACATGAATTCTTCTGGTTGGATGTGACCGGAAGTGAATATGCGACCAACGGCGACTATAACTACAACATCCCTCATCCTCCCCTTCGGTTGGCTCACAAAGTTATGAGCATGTGTTTCTTTGGTCAAGGGGAGGTTAACAAAGTGTCCCTTCTACACGTGCAATACCTTCGGTGCTTTGCTATGGAGTGCGACGTGGTTCTGGACTGGGCCAATCTATTTGTTCAGATGTGCTTAGACAAGAGAAATGTTAGTAGGGGGAAGCTCGCCATGGGCGGGATGATTTCTTTGTTGGTTCAGGTTGCGGATGAGATCGAGTCGCTTTTTGTGAAAGATAGCTATGACAAGCCAAAAGGGGGGTTGTACAAATACGACAAGACGTGGTTCATCGAAGAAGACTTGCTAGAGCCCTGCCCGGAAGGCGGATATTATTGGAAATATGGAAAGGTCCACTCCCTTAGAATCGTCCTCCCGCACCCGATCCAATACGGCTCGGTCGCCACTTTCTACATGCTTCCCAACATACGCGCGTACGAGCATCAGGCCGCACCTGCACCACCGCGCCAAACAGCAGCTCGCCAACCACAGGCCGGCAACTCTTCCAGCTCTCGCGCGCCGCCCTCTAACGATATGGTGGAGCGTATTTTGTAGCGGATGGACCAATTGAACGCCACCAACCTCCAGCACTTCACCTCCATCACTGACAGAATGGGGAGGCTCGAGCTCCACGTGCAGAGTATTAATCAGATCCAACATGGTCTCCGTCAATAGATTGAGGAGGTTCGACGAGGCGCGGAGGACGTCCTGGCGGAGCAGACACATGCTCAAGGTTTCTAGTAGGCGTTTTACGACTACGAGCAGAGCCAGTGGGGGTAGTATTAGGTACAACACCCACCTCCGCCTCCTCCCGTCCAGTATTAGTACGTCTTCCTTTTCATATGGAGTCCTCTTTTACTGCATTGAGGACAATGGGTTGTTCAAGTATGGGGAGGGTGATTAGACTTATTTCTATGCTTTTGTAGTCATTTTCTTCTGCTATGTCATTATTTGAGTTTGTTTATGTGAGGTGATAGGTAGTTCCCTACTTTGGAGTTGGGTGATTTGCTATCATTGAGTCATGTGAGAAGTTTCTGCAAGTTTAGAGTCTGTAATTAATGATTTTTCATAATTTAAAAGAAAAAAATGAAAATTGAAAAAATTAAAAAAAAATGATTGTGAAAATCCTAGGATAGGTCAAAAACCCAAAAGGGCGGCCGAGGTAAAAAGCATGTAGTCCATGCGGCTCTAGGCCGAGAAATATTTGGACTTGAGAGATGCAAATTTGATGAGTCTAAAAGAATAGAGTGTCTGGTGAAAACCCGAAAGGGTGCTAGAGCAAGAATTGGAGTGTAAAAGAAATGAGTGTCTTAGGATGGTTACTTCTTCTACATTATTTTGATAGCGTTGGAAATATATGAAGGGTGTTTGAAGGATTGTCTCGGAGTTTAGAATTCACCAGAGAGGGATAAGGAGTTAGTTTTACCTTTCTTTTCTTTTCTTTTCATCACTTTTGAGCTATATCGCATATTCATATTGCATGATCATCATTTCTATATTTTTGTTGCATTTTCATGGTGGTTGTATTAGACTAGACTAGATTCCTATCTGGGAGTTTGATGCATATTGTTGTGGTTGTGATATGCGGATTTTTGACTTAGGATGGGTGGTTGTTGGCATGATGTTCGTATCTATTTAGTGGTTTAGGTCATCAATTAAAGAGTAGGAATAAGAAGTATGTTAAGCGAGTGGGTGACTCGATTTTATGCTTATTTTTTCCCATTATACATTCCCGCAGCCTTAGAGGAGGTTAGGAGTACACTTGTGCTTAAAGCACATCACTTGGTTACTACGGAGTGGTGTCATATGAAGTGGAGATATAAAGAGGGAATTGGGTAGGTCACCTTGTAGAGATAAAGAGTTTAGACTGGAGTTAGGTTAGGGATACTCGTTACGCACTTTGAATTTGGAGATATAACAGTTAGTAGATTTTCTCGTGCTTATTGTAGTCCTTTGGGCTTAGTGGAGGAGTCGGCGTCATTTTGCTTACTCGAGGACAAGCTAGGATTAAGGATGGGGAGATTTGATAGAGAGATTCCATAAGGCGTAACTAATGGTCATTAGCTTAGATTTAGTGGTGTTTAGAAACTTGTCGAGCGAATTTTTGGAATCCGGCTTGGATAGTACATTATATGGATTTGCAGGAAGCTCGAGAGCTTTTTGTGGAACAACTATGGAGCTAGAGCAAAGAAGTGCAGAGGAGAGACTGCGGGTGACCTCCTGACATTGCTTGTGGCGTCCCGTACATGATATGGGTGTATATGAAGACCCGGGAACGTCGGGTAACGCGTCTCAGAACTAGAGTTGAAGAAAGAAGTTTCTGCGAGGAAGACCGCGACCGCGGGTCAGCAGCCGCGACCGCGGCTAACGTCCAGACGCAGAATCCTCCAGTGTTGAAGACCGCGACCGCGGGCATCAAACAGTTGTCAAATCCACAATCTTGGAATTTCCTTCAAGGATTTGTTTTATCCAAAGATTTTCTGATCTTTATTTGTTTTGCATTTTTTATTTCACTATTTTCCTAAGACATATAATAGTTTTTTAGGATTTTAGTTGCAGAGGATCTTACTTTCTCATCTAGCCTCCACCTTTGAGTTTTTGCATTGTTCTTGAGATTATGCTGAACTAAATATTTCATGGTTCACTTGAAAGATTGAAGCCTTTGGATCTAGTTTCATTGTGAGTTTCTAAACAATTATGTTCTATTTCAATTGAGGATTGTTTTATTATCTCTTGTGCTTGAATTTATCATTGATTGATATTGATTTCATCTAGGTGGCCAACTAGGTTGATTGAAATTGTTCATATTGGTAGGTTTAGACAATTCTATTTCAAAAGTCTTTCCTTTTGGTAGCAATTATAATTTGCATAACTATTTGCGAGTGCTTATTGTGTAGAGATTCTGAATTCATGTCAAGTATCGGTGATTCGCCAATGGTATTGCATGAACTTGCTTATCTTTGATCTTAATGCTATTCTATTATTGAATCTTGGTATTTCCTTCATTATAGTTGAATAAGGTTTTCTAGGACTATTTGGACTAGTTGCTTTATTAGAACAAAGAGTAGGACAACCAATTGAATGTTATGAGCATAAGTTATTAGGATTCGATGATCAATGTGCTTTTCTGATGTATTGATTTCTGAGCATTTCCCATCATTATTCACACAACCCAACATTATTCTGCTATCTATTAGTTTTGTTACCATTAAACAACAAACCCCCTCCCCCATTGGTTACACGTTAGTTACACCAATCGATATAAACTATTATCGGGCTCTATATGGATTCGACACCTACATCCCACTTTACTAAGTGCATACCGAGTAGGGTTTTCTTTGATAGGCACCTACGACTTTAGCCTCATCAACAAGCCTAAAGAAATGATCCATTCCAACGGTGTCCCTTGCCTAACATTAATGTAACGCTTCCGTATTCCCTTGATAAACTCCACAATAGGAAGTATTCTTTTTTTTTTTTGTAAAGCCAGTTACCCTCTATATCCACATACTATATACACATATGCTGAGTGTGAGTGTCTTATGTCCCTACATGTGAAATGTGCATTCCCTGTTATTCTTTTGCATGCTTAAATGGTACAATGGGTGC
>NW_027369306.1:0-43661 GCF_046119375.1 Phyllobates terribilis
AGGTGCAATTCTGAAATTTTTGATTTTTCCTGTTAATCCTAGCATGATAAAGAAGATTCAAAGAGAGTGAGATGCCAGCTCCTTTCATTCAGTCAGTAGCTTCAAACATTTCTGGTATATGAAAAACGTTTTACAATGGCAAAAATCAATGAATATTGTAAATGCACAAACAGTAATATCTCCACATTGCACGGTGCAATTCTGAAATTTTTAGCTTTTTCCTGTTAATCCTAGCATGATAAAGAAGATTCAAAGAGAGTGAGATGCCAGCTCCTTTCATTCAGTCAGTAGCTTCAAACATTTCTGGTATATGAAAAACATGTTTTTCAATGGCAAAAATCAATGAATATTGTAAATGCACAAACAGTAATATCTCCACATTGCACGGTGCAATTCTGAAATTTTTAGCTTTTTCCTGTTAATCCTAGCATGATAAAGAAGATTCAAAGAGAGTGAGATGCCAGCTCCTTTCATTCAGTCAGTAGCTTCAAACATTTCTGGTATATGAAAAACATGTTTTTCAATGGCAAAAATCAATGAATATTGTAAATGCACAAACAGTAATATCTCCACATTGCAAGGTGCAATTCTGAAATTTTTTGCTTTTTCCTGCTAATCCTAGCATGATAAAGAAGATTCAAAGAGAGTGAGATGCCAGCTCCTTTCATTCAGTCAGTAGCTTCAAACATTTCTGGTATATGAAAAACATGTTTTTCAATGGCAAAAATCAATGAATATTGTAAATGCACAAACAGTAATATCTCCACATTGCATGGTGCAATTCTGAAATTTTTAGCTTTTTCCTGTTAATCCTAGCATGATAAAGATTCAAAGAGAGTGAGATGCCAGCTCCTTTCATTCAGTCAGTAGCTTCAAACATTTCTGGTATATGAAAAACATGTTTTTCAATGGCAAAAATCAATGAATATTGTAAATGCACAAACAGTAATATCTCCACATTGCAAGGTGCAATTCTGAAATTTTTTGCTTTTTCCTGCTAATCCTAGCATGATAAAGAAGATTCAAAGAGAGTGAGATGCCAGCTCCTTTCATTCAGTCAGTAGCTTCAAACATTTCTGGTATATGAAAAACATGTTTTTCAATGGCAAAAATCAATGAATATTGTAAATGCACAAACAGTAATATCTCCACATTGCACGGTGCAATTCTGAAATTTTTAGCTTTTCCTGTTAATCCTAGCATGATAAAGAAGATTCAAAGAGAGTGAGATGCCAGCTCCTTTCATTCAGTCAGTAGCTTCAAACATTTCTGGTATATGAAAAACGTTTTTCAATGGCAAAAATCAATGAATATTGTAAATGCACAAACAGTAATATCTCCACATTGCAAGGTGCAATTCTGAAATTTTTTGCTTTTTCCTGCTAATCCTAGCATGATAAAGAAGATTCAAAGAGAGTGAGATGCCAGCTCCTTTCATTCAGTCAGTAGCTTCAAACATTTCTGGTATATGAAAAACATGTTTTTCAATGGCAAAAATCAATGAATATTGTAAATGCACAAACAGTAATATCTCCACATTGCACGGTGCAATTCTGAAATTTTTAGCTTTTTCCTGTTAATCCTAGCATGATAAAGAAGATTCAAAGAGAGTGAGATGCCAGCTCCTTTCATTCAGTCAGTAGCTTCAAACATTTCTGGTATATGAAAAACATGTTTTTCAATGGCAAAAATCAATGAATATTGTAAATGCACAAACAGTAATATCTCCACATTGCAAGGTGCAATTCTGAAATTTTTTGCTTTTTCCTGTTAATCCTAGCATGATAAAGAAGATTCAAAGAGAGTGAGATGCCAGCTCCTTTCATTCAGTCAGTAGCTTCAAACATTTCTGGTATATGAAAAACATGTTTTCAATGGCAAAAATCAATGAATATTGTAAATGCACAAACAGTAATATCTCCACATTGCAAGGTGCAATTCTGAAATTTTTTGCTTTTTCCTGCTAATCCTAGCATGATAAAGAAGATTCAAAGAGAGTGAGATGCCAGCTCCTTTCATTCAGTCAGTAGCTTCAAACATTTCTGGTATATGAAAAACATGTTTTTCAATGGCAAAAATCAATGAATATTGTAAATGCACAAACAGTAATATCTCCACATTGCAAGGTGCAATTCTGAAATTTTTTGCTTTTTCCTGCTAATCCTAGCATGATAAAGAAGATTCAAAGAGAGTGAGATGCCAGCTCCTTTCATTCAGTCAGTAGCTTCAAACATTTCTGGTATATGAAAAACATGTTTTTCAATGGCAAAAATCAATGAATATTGTAAATGCACAAACAGTAATATCTCCACATTGCACGGTGCAATTCTGAAATTTTTTGCTTTTTCCTGTTAATCCTAGCATGATAAAGAAGATTCAAAGAGAGTGAGATGCCAGCTCCTTTCATTCAGTCAGTAGCTTCAAACATTTCTGGTATATGAAAAACATGTTTTTCAATGGCAAAAATCAATGAATATTGTAAATGCACAAACAGTAATATCTCCACATTGCACAGTGCAATTCTGAAATTTTTAGCTTTTTCCTGTTAATCCTAGCATGATAAAGAAGATTCAAAGAGAGTGAGATGCCAGCTCCTTTCATTCAGTCAGTAGCTTCAAACATTTCTGGTATATGAAAAACATGTTTTTCAATGGCAAAAATCAATGAATATTGTAAATGCACAAACAGTAATATCTCCACATTGCAAGGTGCAATTCTGAAATTTTTTGCTTTTTCCTGCTAATCCTAGCATGATAAAGAAGATTCAAAGAGAGTGAGATGCCAGCTCCTTTCATTCAGTCAGAAGCTTCAAACATTTCTGGTATATGAAAAACATGTTTTTCAATGGCAAAAATCAATGAATATTGTAAATGCACAAACAGTAATATCTCCACATTGCACGGTGCAATTCTGAAATTTTTAGCTTTTTCCTGTTAATCCTAGCATGATAAAGAAGATTCAAAGAGAGTGAGATGCCAGCTCCTTTCATTCAGTCAGTAGCTTCAAACATTTCTGGTATATGAAAAACATGTTTTTCAATGGCAAAAATCAATGAATATTGTAAATGCACAAACAGTAATATCTCCACATTGCAAGGTGCAATTCTGAAATTTTTTGCTTTTTCCTGCTAATCCTAGCATGATAAAGAAGATTCAAAGAGAGTGAGATGCCAGCTCCTTTCATTCAGTCAGTAGCTTCAAACATTTCTGGTATATGAAAAACATGTTTTTCAATGGCAAAAATCAATGAATATTGTAAATGCACAAACAGTAATATCTCCACATTGCACGGTGCAATTCTGAAATTTTTAGCTTTTTCCTGTTAATCCTAGCATGATAAAGAAGATTCAAAGAGAGTGAGATGCCAGCTCCTTTCATTCAGTCAGTAGCTTCAAACATTTCTGGTATATGAAAAACATGTTTTTCAATGGCAAAAATCAATGAATATTGTAAATGCACAAACAGTAATATCTCCACATTGCAAGGTGCAATTCTGAAATTTTTTGCTTTTTCCTGTTAATCCTAGCATGATAAAGAAGATTCAAAGAGAGTGAGATGCCAGCTCCTTTCATTCAGTCAGTAGCTTCAAACATTTCTGGTATATGAAAAACATGTTTTTCAATGGCAAAAATCAATGAATATTGTAAATGCACAAACAGTAATATCTCCACATTGCAAGGTGCAATTCTGAAATTTTTTGCTTTTTCCTGCTAATCCTAGCATGATAAAGAAGATTCAAAGAGAGTGAGATGCCAGCTCCTTTCATTCAGTCAGTAGCTTCAAACATTTCTGGTATATGAAAAACATGTTTTTCAATGGCAAAAATCAATGAATATTGTAAATGCACAAACAGTAATATCTCCACATTGCAAGGTGCAATTCTGAAATTTTTTGCTTTTTCCTGCTAATCCTAGCATGATAAAGAAGATTCAAAGAGAGTGAGATGCCAGCTCCTTTCATTCAGTCAGTAGCTTCAAACATTTCTGGTATATGAAAAACATGTTTTTCAATGGCAAAAATCAATGAATATTGTAAATGCACAAACAGTAATATCTCCACATTGCACGGTGCAATTCTGAAATTTTTAGCTTTTTCCTGTTAATCCTAGCATGATAAAGAAGATTCAAAGAGAGTGAGATGCCAGCTCCTTTCATTCAGTCAGTAGCTTCAAACATTTCTGGTATATGAAAAACGTTTTTCAATGGCAAAAATCAATGAATATTGTAAATGCACAAACAGTAATATCTCCACATTGCAAGGTGCAATTCTGAAATTTTTTGCTTTTTCCTGCTAATCCTAGCATGATAAAGAAGATTCAAAGAGAGTGAGATGCCAGCTCCTTTCATTCAGTCAGTAGCTTCAAACATTTCTGGTATATGAAAAACATGTTTTTCAATGGCAAAAATCAATGAATATTGTAAATGCACAAACAGTAATATCTCCACATTGCACGGTGCAATTCTGAAATTTTTAGCTTTTTCCTGTTAATCCTAGCATGATAAAGAAGATTCAAAGAGAGTGAGATGCCAGCTCCTTTCATTCAGTCAGTAGCTTCAAACATTTCTGGTATATTAAAAACATGTTTTTCAATGGCAAAAATCAATGAATATTGTAAATGCACAAACAGTAATATCTCCACATTGCAAGGTGCAATTCTGAAATTTTTTGCTTTTTCCTGCTAATCCTAGCATGATAAAGAAGATTCAAAGAGAGTGAGATGCCAGCTCCTTTCATTCAGTCAGTAGCTTCAAACATTTCTGGTATATGAAAAACATGTTTTTCAATGGCAAAAATCAATGAATATTGTAAATGCACAAACAGTAATATCTCCACATTGCACGGTGCAATTCTGAAATTTTTAGCTTTTTCCTGTTAATCCTAGCATGATAAAGAAGATTCAAAGAGAGTGAGATGCCAGCTCCTTTCATTCAGTCAGTAGCTTCAAACATTTCTGGTATATGAAAAACATGTTTTTCAATGGCAAAAATCAATGAATATTGTAAATGCACAAACAGTAATATCTCCACATTGCAAGGTGCAATTCTGAAATTTTTTGCTTTTTCCTGCTAATCCTAGCATGATAAAGAAGATTCAAAGAGAGTGAGATGCCAGCTCCTTTCATTCAGTCAGTAGCTTCAAACATTTCTGGTATATGAAAAACATGTTTTTCAATGGCAAAAATCAATGAATATTGTAAATGCACAAACAGTAATATCTCCACATTGCACGGTGCAATTCTGAAATTTTTAGCTTTTTCCTGTTAATCCTAGCATGATAAAGAAGATTCAAAGAGAGTGAGATGCCAGCTCCTTTCATTCAGTCAGTAGCTTCAAACATTTCTGGTATATGAAAAACATGTTTTTCAATGGCAAAAATCAATGAATATTGTAAATGCACAAACAGTAATATCTCCACATTGCACGGTGCAATTCTGAAATTTTTTGCTTTTTCCTGTTAATCCTAGCATGATAAAGAAGATTCAAAGAGAGTGAGATGCCAGCTCCTTTCATTCAGTCAGTAGCTTCAAACATTTCTGGTATATGAAAAACATGTTTTTCAATGGCAAAAATCAATGAATATTGTAAATGCACAAACAGTAATATCTCCACATTGCAAGGTGCAATTCTGAAATTTTTTGCTTTTTCCTGTTAATCCTAGCATGATAAAGAAGATTCAAAGAGAGTGAGATGCCAGCTCCTTTCATTCAGTCAGTAGCTTCAAACATTTCTGGTATATGAAAAACGTTTTACAATGGCAAAAATCAATGAATATTGTAAATGCACAAACAGTAATATCTCCACATTGCACGGTGCAATTCTGAAATTTTTAGCTTTTTCCTGTTAATCCTAGCATGATAAAGAAGATTCAAAGAGAGTGAGATGCCAGCTCCTTTCATTCAGTCAGTAGCTTCAAACATTTCTGGTATATGAAAAACATGTTTTTCAATGGCAAAAATCAATGAATATTGTAAATGCACAAACAGTAATATCTCCACATTGCACGGTGCAATTCTGAAATTTTTAGCTTTTTCCTGTTAATCCTAGCATGATAAAGAAGATTCAAAGAGAGTGAGATGCCAGCTCCTTTCATTCAGTCAGTAGCTTCAAACATTTCTGGTATATGAAAAACGTTTTTCAATGGCAAAAATCAATGAATATTGTAAATGCACAAACAGTAATATCTCCACATTGCAAGGTGCAATTCTGAAATTTTTTGCTTTTTCCTGCTAATCCTAGCATGATAAAGAAGATTCAAAGAGAGTGAGATGCCAGCTCCTTTCATTCAGTCAGTAGCTTCAAACATTTCTGGTATATGAAAAACATGTTTTTCAATGGCAAAAATCAATGAATATTGTAAATGCACAAACAGTAATATCTCCACATTGCACGGTGCAATTCTGAAATTTTTAGCTTTTTCCTGTTAATCCTAGCATGATAAAGAAGATTCAAAGAGAGTGAGATGCCAGCTCCTTTCATTCAGTCAGTAGCTTCAAACATTTCTGGTATATTAAAAACATGTTTTTCAATGGCAAAAATCAATGAATATTGTAAATGCACAAACAGTAATATCTCCACATTGCAAGGTGCAATTCTGAAATTTTTTGCTTTTTCCTGTTAATCCTAGCATGATAAAGAAGATTCAAAGAGAGTGAGATGCCAGCTCCTTTCATTGTCAGTAGCTTCAAACATTTCTGGTATATGAAAAACATGTTTTTCAATGGCAAAAATCAATGAATATTGTAAATGCACAAACAGTAATATCTCCACATTGCAAGGTGCAATTCTGAAATTTTTTGCTTTTTCCTGCTAATCCTAGCATGATAAAGAAGATTCAAAGAGAGTGAGATGCCAGCTCCTTTCATTCAGTCAGTAGCTTCAAACATTTCTGGTATATGAAAAACATGTTTTTCAATGGCAAAAATCAATGAATATTGTAAATGCACAAACAGTAATATCTCCACATTGCACGGTGCAATTCTGAAATTTTTAGCTTTTTCCTGTTAATCCTAGCATGATAAAGAAGATTCAAAGAGAGTGAGATGCCAGCTCCTTTCATTCAGTCAGTAGCTTCAAACATTTCTGGTATATGAAAAACATGTTTGTCAATGGCAAAAATCAATGAATATTGTAAATGCACAAACAGTAATATCTCCACATTGCAAGGTGCAATTCTGAAATTTTTTGCTTTTTCCTGCTAATCCTAGCATGATAAAGAAGATTCAAAGAGAGTGAGATGCCAGCTCCTTTCATTCAGTCAGTAGCTTCAAACATTTCTGGTATATGAAAAACATGTTTTTCAATGGCAAAAATCAATGAATATTGTAAATGCACAAACAGTAATATCTCCACATTGCACGGTGCAATTCTGAAATTTTTAGCTTTTTCCTGTTAATCCTAGCATGATAAAGAAGATTCAAAGAGAGTGAGATGCCAGCTCCTTTCATTCAGTCAGTAGCTTCAAACATTTCTGGTATATGAAAAACGTTTTACAATGGCAAAAATCAATGAATATTGTAAATGCACAAACAGTAATATCTCCACATTGCACGGTGCAATTCTGAAATTTTTAGCTTTTTCCTGTTAATCCTAGCATGATAAAGAATATTCAAAGAGAGTGAGATGCCAGCTCCTTTCATTCAGTCAGTAGCTTCAAACATTTCTGGTATATTAAAAACATGTTTTTCAATGGCAAAAATCAATGAATATTGTAAATGCACAAACAGTAATATCTCCACATTGCAAGGTGCAATTCTGAAATTTTTTGCTTTTTCCTGTTAATCCTAGCATGATAAAGAAGATTCAAAGAGAGTGAGATGCCAGCTCCTTTCATTCAGTCAGTAGCTTCAAACATTTCTGGTATATGAAAAACATGTTTTTCAATGGCAAAAATCAATGAATATTGTAAATGCACAAACAGTAATATCTCCACATTGCAAGGTGCAATTCTGAAATTTTTTGCTTTTTCCTGCTAATCCTAGCATGATAAAGAAGATTCAAAGAGAGTGAGATGCCAGCTCCTTTCATTCAGTCAGTAGCTTCAAACATTTCTGGTATATGAAAAACATGTTTTTCAATGGCAAAAATCAATGAATATTGTAAATGCACAAACAGTAATATCTCCACATTGAACAGTGCAATTCTGAAATTTTTAGCTTTTTCCTGTTAATCCTAGCATGATAAAGAAGATTCAAAGAGAGTGAGATGCCAGCTCCTTTCATTCAGTCAGTAGCTTCAAACATTTCTGGTATATGAAAAACATGTTTTTCAATGGCAAAAATCAATGAATATTGTAAATGCACAAACAGTAATATCTCCACATTGCAAGGTGCAATTCTGAAATTTTTTGCTTTTTCCTGCTAATCCTAGCATGATAAAGAAGATTCAAAGAGAGTGAGATGCCAGCTCCTTTCATTCAGTCAGAAGCTTCAAACATTTCTGGTATATGAAAAACGTTTTTCAATGGCAAAAATCAATGAATATTGTAAATGCACAAACAGTAATATCTCCACATTGCACGGTGCAATTCTGAAATTTTTAGCTTTTTCCTGTTAATCCTAGCATGATAAAGAAGATTCAAAGAGAGTGAGATGCCAGCTCCTTTCATTCAGTCAGTAGCTTCAAACATTTCTGGTATATGAAAAACATGTTTTTCAATGGCAAAAATCAATGAATATTGTAAATGCACAAACAGTAATATCTCCACATTGCAAGGTGCAATTCTGAAATTTTTTGCTTTTTCCTGCTAATCCTAGCATGATAAAGAAGATTCAAAGAGAGTGAGATGCCAGCTCCTTTCATTCAGTCAGTAGCTTCAAACATTTCTGGTATATGAAAAACATGTTTTTCAATGGCAAAAATCAATGAATATTGTAAATGCACAAACAGTAATATCTCCACATTGCACGGTGCAATTCTGAAATTTTTAGCTTTTTCCTGTTAATCCTAGCATGATAAAGAAGATTCAAAGAGAGTGAGATGCCAGCTCCTTTCATTCAGTCAGTAGCTTCAAACATTTCTGGTATATGAAAAACATGTTTTTCAATGGCAAAAATCAATGAATATTGTAAATGCACAAACAGTAATATCTCCACATTGCACGGTGCAATTCTGAAATTTTTAGCTTTTTCCTGTTAATCCTAGCATGATAAAGAAGATTCAAAGAGAGTGAGATGCCAGCTCCTTTCATTCAGTCAGTAGCTTCAAACATTTCTGGTATATGAAAAACATGTTTTTCAATGGCAAAAATCAATGAATATTGTAAATGCACAAACAGTAATATCTCCACATTGCACGGTGCAATTCTGAAATTTTTTGCTTTTTCCTGTTAATCCTAGCATGATAAAGAAGATTCAAAGAGAGTGAGATGCCAGCTCCTTTCACTCAGTCAGTAGCTTCAAACATTTCTGGTATATGAAAAACATGTTTTTCAATGGCAAAAATCAATGAATATTGTAAATGCACAAACAGTAATATCTCCACATTGCAAGGTGCAATTCTGAAATTTTTTGCTTTTTCCTGTTAATCCTAGCATGATAAAGAAGATTCAAAGAGAGTGAGATGCCAGCTCCTTTCATTCAGTCAGTAGCTTCAAACATTTCTGGTATATGAAAAACGTTTTACAATGGCAAAAATCAATGAATATTGTAAATGCACAAACAGTAATATCTCCACATTGCACGGTGCAATTCTGAAATTTTTAGCTTTTTCCTGTTAATCCTAGCATGATAAAGAATATTCAAAGAGAGTGAGATGCCAGCTCCTTTCATTCAGTCAGTAGCTTCAAACATTTCTGGTATATTAAACACATGTTTTTCAATGGCAAAAATCAATGAATATTGTAAATGCACAAACAGTAATATCTCCACATTGCAAGGTGCAATTCTGAAATTTTTTGCTTTTTCCTGTTAATCCTAGCATGATAAAGAAGATTCAAAGAGAGTGAGATGCCAGCTCCTTTCATTCAGTCAGTAGCTTCAAACATTTCTGGTATATGAAAAACATGTTTTTCAATGGCAAAAATCAATGAATATTGTAAATGCACAAACAGTAATATCTCCACATTGCAAGGTGCAATTCTGAAATTTTTTGCTTTTTCCTGCTAATCCTAGCATGATAAAGAAGATTCAAAGAGAGTGAGATGCCAGCTCCTTTCATTCAGTCAGTAGCTTCAAACATTTCTGGTATATGAAAAACATGTTTTTCAATGGCAAAAATCAATGAATATTGTAAATGCACAAACAGTAATATCTCCACATTGCAAGGTGCAATTCTGAAATTTTTTGCTTTTTCCTGCTAATCCTAGCATGATAAAGAAGATTCAAAGAGAGTGAGATGCCAGCTCCTTTCATTCAGTCAGTAGCTTCAAACATTTCTGGTATATGAAAAACATGTTTATCAATGGCAAAAATCAATGAATATTGTAAATGCACAAACAGTAATATCTCCACATTGCAAGGTGCAATTCTGAAATTTTTTGCTTTTTCCTGCTAATCCTAGCATGATAAAGAAGATTCAAAGAGAGTGAGATGCCAGCTCCTTTCATTCAGTCAGTAGCTTCAAACATTTCTGGTATATGAAAAACATGTTTTTCAATGGCAAAAATCAATGAATATTGTAAATGCACAAACAGTAATATCTCCACATTGCACGGTGCAATTCTGAAATTTTTAGCTTTTTCCTGTTAATCCTAGCATGATAAAGAAGATTCAAAGAGAGTCAGATGCCAGCTCCTTTCATTCAGTCAGTAGCTTCAAACATTTCTGGTATATGAAAAACATGTTTTTCAATGGCAAAAATCAATGAATATTGTAAATGCACAAACAGTAATATCTCCACATTGCAAGGTGCAATTCTGAAATTTTTTGCTTTTTCCTGCTAATCCTAGCATGATAAAGAAGATTCAAAGAGAGTGAGATGCCAGCTCCTTTCATTCAGTCAGTAGCTTCAAACATTTCTGGTATATGAAAAACATGTTTTTCAATGGCAAAAATCAATGAATATTGTAAATGCACAAACAGTAATATCTCCACATTGCATGGTGCAATTCTGAAATTTTTAGCTTTTTCCTGTTAATCCTAGCATGATAAAGATTCAAAGAGAGTGAGATGCCAGCTCCTTTCATTCAGTCAGTAGCTTCAAACATTTCTGGTATATGAAAAACATGTTTTTCAATGGCAAAAATCAATGAATATTGTAAATGCACAAACAGTAATATCTCCACATTGCAAGGTGCAATTCTGAAATTTTTTGCTTTTTCCTGCTAATCCTAGCATGATAAAGAAGATTCAAAGAGAGTGAGATGCCAGCTCCTTTCATTCAGTCAGTAGCTTCAAACATTTCTGGTATATGAAAAACATGTTTTTCAATGGCAAAAATCAATGAATATTGTAAATGCACAAACAGTAATATCTCCACATTGCACGGTGCAATTCTGAAATTTTTAGCTTTTTCCTGTTAATCCTAGCATGATAAAGAAGATTCAAAGAGAGTGAGATGCCAGCTCCTTTCATTCAGTCAGTAGCTTCAAACATTTCTGGTATATGAAAAACGTTTTTCAATGGCAAAAATCAATGAATATTGTAAATGCACAAACAGTAATATCTCCACATTGCAAGGTGCAATTCTGAAATTTTTTGCTTTTTCCTGCTAATCCTAGCATGATAAAGAAGATTCAAAGAGAGTGAGATGCCAGCTCCTTTCATTCAGTCAGTAGCTTCAAACATTTCTGGTATATGAAAAACATGTTTTTCAATGGCAAAAATCAATGAATATTGTAAATGCACAAACAGTAATATCTCCACATTGCACGGTGCAATTCTGAAATTTTTAGCTTTTTCCTGTTAATCCTAGCATGATAAAGAAGATTCAAAGAGAGTGAGATGCCAGCTCCTTTCATTCAGTCAGTAGCTTCAAACATTTCTGGTATATTAAAAACATGTTTTTCAATGGCAAAAATCAATGAATATTGTAAATGCACAAACAGTAATATCTCCACATTGCAAGGTGCAATTCTGAAATTTTTTGCTTTTTCCTGTTAATCCTAGCATGATAAAGAAGATTCAAAGAGAGTGAGATGCCAGCTCCTTTCATTCAGTCAGTAGCTTCAAACATTTCTGGTATATGAAAAACATGTTTTTCAATGGCAAAAATCAATGAATATTGTAAATGCACAAACAGTAATATCTCCACATTGCAAGGTGCAATTCTGAAATTTTTTGCTTTTTCCTGCTAATCCTAGCATGATAAAGAAGATTCAAAGAGAGTGAGATGCCAGCTCCTTTCATTCAGTCAGTAGCTTCAAACATTTCTGGTATATGAAAAACATGTTTTTCAATGGCAAAAATCAATGAATATTGTAAATGCACAAACAGTAATATCTCCACATTGCACGGTGCAATTCTGAAATTTTTAGCTTTTTCCTGTTAATCCTAGCATGATAAAGAAGATTCAAAGAGAGTGAGATGCCAGCTCCTTTCATTCAGTCAGTAGCTTCAAACATTTCTGGTATATGAAAAACATGTTTTTCAATGGCAAAAATCAATGAATATTGTAAATGCACAAACAGTAATATCTCCACATTGCAAGGTGCAATTCTGAAATTTTTTGCTTTTTCCTGCTAATCCTAGCATGATAAAGAAGATTCAAAGAGAGTGAGATGCCAGCTCCTTTCATTCAGTCAGTAGCTTCAAACATTTCTGGTATATGAAAAACATGTTTTTCAATGGCAAAAATCAATGAATATTGTAAATGCACAAACAGTAATATCTCCACATTGCATGGTGCAATTCTGAAATTTTTAGCTTTTTCCTGTTAATCCTAGCATGATAAAGATTCAAAGAGAGTGAGATGCCAGCTCCTTTCATTCAGTCAGTAGCTTCAAACATTTCTGGTATATGAAAAACATGTTTTTCAATGGCAAAAATCAATGAATATTGTAAATGCACAAACAGTAATATCTCCACATTGCACGGTGCAATTCTGAAATTTTTAGCTTTTTCCTGTTAATCCTAGCATGATAAAGAAGATTCAAAGAGAGTGAGATGCCAGCTCCTTTCATTCAGTCAGTAGCTTCAAACATTTCTGGTATATGAAAAACATGTTTTTCAATGGCAAAAATCAATGAATATTGTAAATGCACAAACAGTAATATCTCCACATTGCACGGTGCAATTCTGAAATTTTTAGCTTTTTCCTGTTAATCCTAGCATGATAAAGAAGATTCAAAGAGAGTGAGATGCCAGCTCCTTTCATTCAGTCAGTAGCTTCAAACATTTCTGGTATATTAAAAACATGTTTTTCAATGGCAAAAATCAATGAATATTGTAAATGCACAAACAGTAATATCTCCACATTGCAAGGTGCAATTCTGAAATTTTTTGCTTTTTCCTGTTAATCCTAGCATGATAAAGAAGATTCAAAGAGAGTGAGATGCCAGCTCCTTTCATTCAGTCAGTAGCTTCAAACATTTCTGGTATATGAAAAACATGTTTTTCAATGGCAAAAATCAATGAATATTGTAAATGCACAAACAGTAATATCTCCACATTGCAAGGTGCAATTCTGAAATTTTTTGCTTTTTCCTGCTAATCCTAGCATGATAAAGAAGATTCAAAGAGAGTGAGATGCCAGCTCCTTTCATTCAGTCAGTAGCTTCAAACATTTCTGGTATATGAAAAACATGTTTTTCAATGGCAAAAATCAATGAATATTGTAAATGCACAAACAGTAATATCTCCACATTGCAAGGTGCAATTCTGAAATTTTTTGCTTTTTCCTGCTAATCCTAGCATGATAAAGAAGATTCAAAGAGAGTGAGATGCCAGCTCCTTTCATTCAGTCAGTAGCTTCAAACATTTCTGGTATATGAAAAACATGTTTTTCAATGGCAAAAATCAATGAATATTGTAAATGCACAAACAGTAATATCTCCACATTGCAAGGTGCAATTCTGAAATTTTTTGCTTTTTCCTGCTAATCCTAGCATGATAAAGAAGATTCAAAGAGAGTGAGATGCCAGCTCCTTTCATTCAGTCAGTAGCTTCAAACATTTCTGGTATATGAAAAACATGTTTTTCAATGGCAAAAATCAATGAATATTGTAAATGCACAAACAGTAATATCTCCACATTGCACGGTGCAATTCTGAAATTTTTAGCTTTTTCCTGTTAATCCTAGCATGATAAAGAAGATTCAAAGAGAGTCAGATGCCAGCTCCTTTCATTCAGTCAGTAGCTTCAAACATTTCTGGTATATGAAAAACATGTTTTTCAATGGCAAAAATCAATGAATATTGTAAATGCACAAACAGTAATATCTCCACATTGCAAGGTGCAATTCTGAAATTTTTTGCTTTTTCCTGCTAATCCTAGCATGATAAAGAAGATTCAAAGAGAGTGAGATGCCAGCTCCTTTCATTCAGTCAGTAGCTTCAAACATTTCTGGTATATGAAAAACATGTTTTTCAATGGCAAAAATCAATGAATATTGTAAATGCACAAACAGTAATATCTCCACATTACATGGTGCAATTCTGAAATTTTTAGCTTTTTCCTGTTAATCCTAGCATGATAAAGATTCAAAGAGAGTGAGATGCCAGCTCCTTTCATTCAGTCAGTAGCTTCAAACATTTCTGGTATATGAAAAACATGTTTTTCAATGGCAAAAATCAATGAATATTGTAAATGCACAAACAGTAATATCTCCACATTGCAAGGTGCAATTCTGAAATTTTTTGCTTTTTCCTGCTAATCCTAGCATGATAAAGAAGATTCAAAGAGAGTGAGATGCCAGCTCCTTTCATTCAGTCAGTAGCTTCAAACATTTCTGGTATATGAAAAACATGTTTTTCAATGGCAAAAATCAATGAATATTGTAAATGCACAAACAGTAATATCTCCACATTGCACGGTGCAATTCTGAAATTTTTAGCTTTTTCCTGTTAATCCTAGCATGATAAAGAAGATTCAAAGAGAGTGAGATGCCAGCTCCTTTCATTCAGTCAGTAGCTTCAAACATTTCTGGTATATGAAAAACGTTTTTCAATGGCAAAAATCAATGAATATTGTAAATGCACAAACAGTAATATCTCCACATTGCAAGGTGCAATTCTGAAATTTTTTGCTTTTTCCTGCTAATCCTAGCATGATAAAGAAGATTCAAAGAGAGTGAGATGCCAGCTCCTTTCATTCAGTCAGTAGCTTCAAACATTTCTGGTATATGAAAAACATGTTTTTCAATGGCAAAAATCAATGAATATTGTAAATGCACAAACAGTAATATCTCCACATTGCACGGTGCAATTCTGAAATTTTTAGCTTTTTCCTGTTAATCCTAGCATGATAAAGAAGATTCAAAGAGAGTGAGATGCCAGCTCCTTTCATTCAGTCAGTAGCTTCAAACATTTCTGGTATATTAAAAACATGTTTTTCAATGGCAAAAATCAATGAATATTGTAAATGCACAAACAGTAATATCTCCACATTGCAAGGTGCAATTCTGAAATTTTTTGCTTTTTCCTGTTAATCCTAGCATGATAAAGAAGATTCAAAGAGAGTGAGATGCCAGCTCCTTTCATTCAGTCAGTAGCTTCAAACATTTCTGGTATATGAAAAACATGTTTTTCAATGGCAAAAATCAATGAATATTGTAAATGCACAAACAGTAATATCTCCACATTGCAAGGTGCAATTCTGAAATTTTTTGCTTTTTCCTGCTAATCCTAGCATGATAAAGAAGATTCAAAGAGAGTGAGATGCCAGCTCCTTTCATTCAGTCAGTAGCTTCAAACATTTCTGGTATATGAAAAACATGTTTTTCAATGGCAAAAATCAATGAATATTGTAAATGCACAAACAGTAATATCTCCACATTGCACGGTGCAATTCTGAAATTTTTAGCTTTTTCCTGTTAATCCTAGCATGATAAAGAAGATTCAAAGAGAGTGAGATGCCAGCTCCTTTCATTCAGTCAGTAGCTTCAAACATTTCTGGTATATGAAAAACATGTTTTTCAATGGCAAAAATCAATGAATATTGTAAATGCACAAACAGTAATATCTCCACATTGCAAGGTGCAATTCTGAAATTTTTTGCTTTTTCCTGCTAATCCTAGCATGATAAAGAAGATTCAAAGAGAGTGAGATGCCAGCTCCTTTCATTCAGTCAGTAGCTTCAAACATTTCTGGTATATGAAAAACATGTTTTTCAATGGCAAAAATCAATGAATATTGTAAATGCACAAACAGTAATATCTCCACATTGCACGGTGCAATTCTGAAATTTTTAGCTTTTTCCTGTTAATCCTAGCATGATAAAGAAGATTCAAAGAGAGTGAGATGCCAGCTCCTTTCATTCAGTCAGTAGCTTCAAACATTTCTGGTATATGAAAAACATGTTTTTCAATGGCAAAAATCAATGAATATTGTAAATGCACAAACAGTAATATCTCCACATTGCACGGTGCAATTCTGAAATTTTTAGCTTTTTCCTGTTAATCCTAGCATGATAAAGAAGATTCAAAGAGAGTGAGATGCCAGCTCCTTTCATTCAGTCAGTAGCTTCAAACATTTCTGGTATATGAAAAACGTTTTTCAATGGCAAAAATCAATGAATATTGTAAATGCACAAACAGTAATATCTCCACATTGCAAGGTGCAATTCTGAAATTTTTTGCTTTTTCCTGCTAATCCTAGCATGATAAAGAAGATTCAAAGAGAGTGAGATGCCAGCTCCTTTCATTCAGTCAGTAGCTTCAAACATTTCTGGTATATGAAAAACATGTTTTTCAATGGCAAAAATCAATGAATATTGTAAATGCACAAACAGTAATATCTCCACATTGCACGGTGCAATTCTGAAATTTTTAGCTTTTTCCTGTTAATCCTAGCATGATAAAGAAGATTCAAAGAGAGTGAGATGCCAGCTCCTTTCATTCAGTCAGTAGCTTCAAACATTTCTGGTATATTAAAAACATGTTTTTCAATGGCAAAAATCAATGAATATTGTAAATGCACAAACAGTAATATCTCCACATTGCAAGGTGCAATTCTGAAATTTTTTGCTTTTTCCTGTTAATCCTAGCATGATAAAGAAGATTCAAAGAGAGTGAGATGCCAGCTCCTTTCATTCAGTCAGTAGCTTCAAACATTTCTGGTATATGAAAAACATGTTTTTCAATGGCAAAAATCAATGAATATTGTAAATGCACAAACAGTAATATCTCCACATTGCAAGGTGCAATTCTGAAATTTTTTGCTTTTTCCTGCTAATCCTAGCATGATAAAGAAGATTCAAAGAGAGTGAGATGCCAGCTCCTTTCATTCAGTCAGTAGCTTCAAACATTTCTGGTATATGAAAAACGTTTTTCAATGGCAAAAATCAATGAATATTGTAAATGCACAAACAGTAATATCTCCACATTGCACGGTGCAATTCTGAAATTTTTAGCTTTTTCCTGTTAATCCTAGCATGATAAAGAAGATTCAAAGAGAGTGAGATGCCAGCTCCTTTCATTCAGTCAGTAGCTTCAAACATTTCTGGTATATGAAAAACATGTTTCTCAATGGCAAAAATCAATGAATATTGTAAATGCACAAACAGTAATATCTCCACATTGCAAGGTGCAATTCTGAAATTTTTTGCTTTTTCCTGCTAATCCTAGCATGATAAAGAAGATTCAAAGAGAGTGAGATGCCAGCTCCTTTCATTCAGTCAGTAGCTTCAAACATTTCTGGTATATGAAAAACATGTTTTTCAATGGCAAAAATCAATGAATATTGTAAATGCACAAACAGTAATATCTCCACATTGCACGGTGCAATTCTGAAATTTTTAGCTTTTTCCTGTTAATCCTAGCATGATAAAGAAGATTCAAAGAGAGTGAGATGCCAGCTCCTTTCATTCAGTCAGTAGCTTCAAACATTTCTGGTATATGAAAAACATGTTTTTCAATGGCAAAAATCAATGAATATTGTAAATGCACAAACAGTAATATCTCCACATTGCACGGTGCAATTCTGAAATTTTTTGCTTTTTCCTGTTAATCCTTGCATGATAAAGAAGATTCAAAGAGAGTGAGATGCCAGCTCCTTTCATTCAGTCAGTAGCTTCAAACATTTCTGGTATATGAAAAACGTTTTTCAATGGCAAAAATCAATGAATATTGTAAATGCACAAACAGTAATATCTCCACATTGCAAGGTGCAATTCTGAAATTTTTTGCTTTTTCCTGTTAATCCTAGCATGATAAAGAAGATTCAAAGAGAGTGAGATGCCAGCTCCTTTCATTCAGTCAGTAGCTTCAAACATTTCTGGTATATGAAAAACGTTTTACAATGGCAAAAATCAATGAATATTGTAAATGCACAAACAGTAATATCTCCACATTGCACGGTGCAATTCTGAAATTTTTAGCTTTTTCCTGTTAATCCTAGCATGATAAAGAATATTCAAAGAGAGTGAGATGCCAGCTCCTTTCATTCAGTCAGTAGCTTCAAACATTTCTGGTATATTAAAAACATGTTTTTCAATGGCAAAAATCAATGAATATTGTAAATGCACAAACAGTAATATCTCCACATTGCAAGGTGCAATTCTGAAATTTTTTGCTTTTTCCTGTTAATCCTAGCATGATAAAGAAGATTCAAAGAGAGTGAGATGCCAGCTCCTTTCATTCAGTCAGTAGCTTCAAACATTTCTGGTATATGAAAAACATGTTTTTCAATGG
Source organism: Phyllobates terribilis (assembly GCF_046119375.1). Lineage (NCBI taxonomy): Eukaryota > Metazoa > Chordata > Amphibia > Anura > Dendrobatidae > Phyllobates > Phyllobates terribilis. Next base: position 18,722 of record NW_027369306.1, read on the forward strand.
CAAAAATCAATGAATATTGTAAATGCACAAACAGTAATATCTCCACATTGCAAGGTGCAATTCTGAAATTTTTTGCTTTTTCCTGCTAATCCTAGCATGATAAAGAAGATTCAAAGAGAGTGAGATGCCAGCTCCTTTCATTCAGTCAGTAGCTTCAAACATTTCTGGTATATGAAAAACATGTTTTTCAATGGCAAAAATCAATGAATATTGTAAATGCACAAAGAGTAATATCTCCACATTGAACAGTGCAATTCTGAAATTTTTAGCTTTTTCCTGTTAATCCTAGCATGATAAAGAAGATTCAAAGAGAGTGAGATGCCAGCTCCTTTCATTCAGTCAGTAGCTTCAAACATTTCTGGTATATGAAAAACATGTTTTTCAATGGCAAAAATCAATGAATATTGTAAATGCACAAACAGTAATATCTCCACATTGCAAGGTGCAATTCTGAAATTTTTTGCTTTTTCCTGCTAATCCTAGCATGATAAAGAAGATTCAAAGAGAGTGAGATGCCAGCTCCTTTCATTCAGTCAGAAGCTTCAAACATTTCTGGTATATGAAAAACGTTTTTCAATGGCAAAAATCAATGAATATTGTAAATGCACAAACAGTAATATCTCCACATTGCACGGTGCAATTCTGAAATTTTTAGCTTTTTCCTGTTAATCCTAGCATGATAAAGAAGATTCAAAGAGAGTGAGATGCCAGCTCCTTTCATTCAGTCAGTAGCTTCAAACATTTCTGGTATATGAAAAACATGTTTTTCAATGGCAAAAATCAATGAATATTGTAAATGCACAAACAGTAATATCTCCACATTGCAAGGTGCAATTCTGAAATTTTTTGCTTTTTCCTGCTAATCCTAGCATGATAAAGAAGATTCAAAGAGAGTGAGATGCCAGCTCCTTTCATTCAGTCAGTAGCTTCAAACATTTCTGGTATATGAAAAACGTTTTTCAATGGCAAAAATCAATGAATATTGTAAATGCACAAACAGTAATATCTCCACATTGCACGGTGCAATTCTGAAATTTTTAGCTTTTTCCTGTTAATCCTAGCATGATAAAGAAGATTCAAAGAGAGTGAGATGCCAGCTCCTTTCATTCAGTCAGTAGCTTCAAACATTTCTGGTATATGAAAAACATGTTTTTCAATGGCAAAAATCAATGAATATTGTAAATGCACAAACAGTAATATCTCCACATTGCACGGTGCAATTCTGAAATTTTTAGCTTTTTCCTGTTAATCCTAGCATGATAAAGAAGATTCAAAGAGAGTGAGATGCCAGCTCCTTTCATTCAGTCAGTAGCTTCAAACATTTCTGGTATATGAAAAACATGTTTTTCAATGGCAAAAATCAATGAATATTGTAAATGCACAAACAGTAATATCTCCACATTGCACGGTGCAATTCTGAAATTTTTTGCTTTTTCCTGTTAATCCTAGCATGATAAAGAAGATTCAAAGAGAGTGAGATGCCAGCTCCTTTCATTCAGTCAGTAGCTTCAAACATTTCTGGTATATGAAAAACATGTTTTTCAATGGCAAAAATCAATGAATATTGTAAATGCACAAACAGTAATATCTCCACATTGCAAGGTGCAATTCTGAAATTTTTTGCTTTTTCCTGTTAATCCTAGCATGATAAAGAAGATTCAAAGAGAGTGAGATGCCAGCTCCTTTCATTCAGTCAGTAGCTTCAAACATTTCTGGTATATGAAAAACGTTTTACAATGGCAAAAATCAATGAATATTGTAAATGCACAAACAGTAATATCTCCACATTGCACGGTGCAATTCTGAAATTTTTAGCTTTTTCCTGTTAATCCTAGCATGATAAAGAATATTCAAAGAGAGTGAGATGCCAGCTCCTTTCATTCAGTCAGTAGCTTCAAACATTTCTGGTATATTAAAAACATGTTTTTCAATGGCAAAAATCAATGAATATTGTAAATGCACAAACAGTAATATCTCCACATTGCAAGGTGCAATTCTGAAATTTTTTGCTTTTTCCTGTTAATCCTAGCATGATAAAGAAGATTCAAAGAGAGTGAGATGCCAGCTCCTTTCATTCAGTCAGTAGCTTCAAACATTTCTGGTATATGAAAAACATGTTTTTCAATGGCAAAAATCAATGAATATTGTAAATGCACAAACAGTAATATCTCCACATTGCAAGGTGCAATTCTGAAATTTTTTGCTTTTTCCTGCTAATCCTAGCATGATAAAGAAGATTCAAAGAGAGTGAGATGCCAGCTCCTTTCATTCAGTCAGTAGCTTCAAACATTTCTGGTATATGAAAAACATGTTTTTCAATGGCAAAAATCAATGAATATTGTAAATGCACAAACAGTAATATCTTCACATTGAACAGTGCAATTCTGAAATTTTTAGCTTTTTCCTGTTAATCCTAGCATGATAAAGAAGATTCAAAGAGAGTGAGATGCCAGCTCCTTTCATTCAGTCAGTAGCTTCAAACATTTCTGGTATATGAAAAACATGTTTTTCAATGGCAAAAATCAATGAATATTGTAAATGCACAAACAGTAATATCTCCACATTGCACGGTGCAATTCTGAAATTTTTAGCTTTTTCCTGTTAATCCTAGCATGATAAAGAAGATTCAAAGAGAGTGAGATGCCAGCTCCTTTCATTCAGTCAGTAGCTTCAAACATTTCTGGTATATGAAAAACATGTTTTTCAATGGCAAAAATCAATGAATATTGTAAATGCACAAACAGTAATATCTCCACATTGCAAGGTGCAATTCTGAAATTTTTTGCTTTTTCCTGTTAATCCTAGCATGATAAAGAAGATTCAAAGAGAGTGAGATGCCAGCTCCTTTCATTCAGTCAGTAGCTTCAAACATTTCTGGTATATGAAAAACATGTTTTTCAATGGCAAAAATCAATGAATATTGTAAATGCACAAACAGTAATATCTCCACATTGCAAGGTGCAATTCTGAAATTTTTTGCTTTTTCCTGCTAATCCTAGCATGATAAAGAAGATTCAAAGAGAGTGAGATGCCAGCTCCTTTCATTCAGTCAGTAGCTTCAAACATTTCTGGTATATGAAAAACATGTTTTTCAATGGCAAAAATCAATGAATATTGTAAATGCACAAACAGTAATATCTCCACATTGCAAGGTGCAATTCTGAAATTTTTTGCTTTTTCCTGCTAATCCTAGCATGATAAAGAAGATTCAAAGAGAGTGAGATGCCAGCTCCTTTCATTCAGTCAGTAGCTTCAAACATTTCTGGTATATGAAAAACATGTTTTTCAATGGCAAAAATCAATGAATATTGTAAATGCACAAACAGTAATATCTCCACATTGCACGGTGCAATTCTGAAATTTTTTGCTTTTTCCTGTTAATCCTAGCATGATAAAGAAGATTCAAAGAGAGTGAGATGCCAGCTCCTTTCATTCAGTCAGTAGCTTCAAACATTTCTGGTATATGAAAAACATGTTTTTCAATGGCAAAAATCAATGAATATTGTAAATGCACAAACAGTAATATCTCCACATTGCACAGTGCAATTCTGAAATTTTTAGCTTTTTCCTGTTAATCCTAGCATGATAAAGAAGATTCAAAGAGAGTGAGATGCCAGCTCCTTTCATTCAGTCAGTAGCTTCAAACATTTCTGGTATATGAAAAACATGTTTTTCAATGGCAAAAATCAATGAATATTGTAAATGCACAAACAGTAATATCTCCACATTGCAAGGTGCAATTCTGAAATTTTTTGCTTTTTCCTGCTAATCCTAGCATGATAAAGAAGATTCAAAGAGAGTGAGATGCCAGCTCCTTTCATTCAGTCAGAAGCTTCAAACATTTCTGGTATATGAAAAACATGTTTTTCAATGGCAAAAATCAATGAATATTGTAAATGCACAAACAGTAATATCTCCACATTGCACGGTGCAATTCTGAAATTTTTAGCTTTTTCCTGTTAATCCTAGCATGATAAAGAAGATTCAAAGAGAGTGAGATGCCAGCTCCTTTCATTCAGTCAGTAGCTTCAAACATTTCTGGTATATGAAAAACATGTTTTTCAATGGCAAAAATCAATGAATATTGTAAATGCACAAACAGTAATATCTCCACATTGCAAGGTGCAATTCTGAAATTTTTTGCTTTTTCCTGCTAATCCTAGCATGATAAAGAAGATTCAAAGAGAGTGAGATGCCAGCTCCTTTCATTCAGTCAGTAGCTTCAAACATTTCTGGTATATGAAAAACATGTTTTTCAATGGCAAAAATCAATGAATATTGTAAATGCACAAACAGTAATATCTCCACATTGCACGGTGCAATTCTGAAATTTTTAGCTTTTTCCTGTTAATCCTAGCATGATAAAGAAGATTCAAAGAGAGTGAGATGCCAGCTCCTTTCATTCAGTCAGTAGCTTCAAACATTTCTGGTATATGAAAAACATGTTTTTCAATGGCAAAAATCAATGAATATTGTAAATGCACAAACAGTAATATCTCCACATTGCAAGGTGCAATTCTGAAATTTTTTGCTTTTTCCTGTTAATCCTAGCATGATAAAGAAGATTCAAAGAGAGTGAGATGCCAGCTCCTTTCATTCAGTCAGTAGCTTCAAACATTTCTGGTATATGAAAAACATGTTTTTCAATGGCAAAAATCAATGAATATTGTAAATGCACAAACAGTAATATCTCCACATTGCAAGGTGCAATTCTGAAATTTTTTGCTTTTTCCTGCTAATCCTAGCATGATAAAGAAGATTCAAAGAGAGTGAGATGCCAGCTCCTTTCATTCAGTCAGTAGCTTCAAACATTTCTGGTATATGAAAAACATGTTTTTCAATGGCAAAAATCAATGAATATTGTAAATGCACAAACAGTAATATCTCCACATTGCAAGGTGCAATTCTGAAATTTTTTGCTTTTTCCTGCTAATCCTAGCATGATAAAGAAGATTCAAAGAGAGTGAGATGCCAGCTCCTTTCATTCAGTCAGTAGCTTCAAACATTTCTGGTATATGAAAAACATGTTTTTCAATGGCAAAAATCAATGAATATTGTAAATGCACAAACAGTAATATCTCCACATTGCAAGGTGCAATTCTGAAATTTTTTGCTTTTTCCTGCTAATCCTAGCATGATAAAGAAGATTCAAAGAGAGTGAGATGCCAGCTCCTTTCATTCAGTCAGTAGCTTCAAACATTTCTGGTATATGAAAAACATGTTTTTCAATGGCAAAAATCAATGAATATTGTAAATGCACAAACAGTAATATCTCCACATTGCAAGGTGCAATTCTGAAATTTTTTGCTTTTTCCTGCTAATCCTAGCATGATAAAGAAGATTCAAAGAGAGTGAGATGCCAGCTCCTTTCATTCAGTCAGTAGCTTCAAACATTTCTGGTATATGAAAAACATGTTTTTCAATGGCAAAAATCAATGAATATTGTAAATGCACAAACAGTAATATCTCCACATTGCACGGTGCAATTCTGAAATTTTTTGCTTTTTCCTGTTAATCCTAGCATGATAAAGAAGATTCAAAGAGAGTGAGATGCCAGCTCCTTTCATTCAGTCAGTAGCTTCAAACATTTCTGGTATATGAAAAACATGTTTTTCAATGGCAAAAATCAATGAATATTGTAAATGCACAAACAGTAATATCTCCACATTGCACAGTGCAATTCTGAAATTTTTAGCTTTTTCCTGTTAATCCTAGCATGATAAAGAAGATTCAAAGAGAGTGAGATGCCAGCTCCTTTCATTCAGTCAGTAGCTTCAAACATTTCTGGTATATGAAAAACATGTTTTTCAATGGCAAAAATCAATGAATATTGTAAATGCACAAACAGTAATATCTCCACATTGCAAGGTGCAATTCTGAAATTTTTTGCTTTTTCCTGCTAATCCTAGCATGATAAAGAAGATTCAAAGAGAGTGAGATGCCAGCTCCTTTCATTCAGTCAGAAGCTTCAAACATTTCTGGTATATGAAAAACATGTTTTTCAATGGCAAAAATCAATGAATATTGTAAATGCACAAACAGTAATATCTCCACATTGCACGGTGCAATTCTGAAATTTTTAGCTTTTTCCTGTTAATCCTAGCATGATAAAGAAGATTCAAAGAGAGTGAGATGCCAGCTCCTTTCATTCAGTCAGTAGCTTCAAACATTTCTGGTATATGAAAAACATGTTTTTCAATGGCAAAAATCAATGAATATTGTAAATGCACAAACAGTAATATCTCCACATTGCAAGGTGCAATTCTGAAATTTTTTGCTTTTTCCTGCTAATCCTAGCATGATAAAGAAGATTCAAAGAGAGTGAGATGCCAGCTCCTTTCATTCAGTCAGTAGCTTCAAACATTTCTGGTATATGAAAAACATGTTTTTCAATGGCAAAAATCAATGAATATTGTAAATGCACAAACAGTAATATCTCCACATTGCACGGTGCAATTCTGAAATTTTTAGCTTTTTCCTGTTAATCCTAGCATGATAAAGAAGATTCAAAGAGAGTGAGATGCCAGCTCCTTTCATTCAGTCAGTAGCTTCAAACATTTCTGGTATATGAAAAACATGTTTTTCAATGGCAAAAATCAATGAATATTGTAAATGCACAAACAGTAATATCTCCACATTGCAAGGTGCAATTCTGAAATTTTTTGCTTTTTCCTGTTAATCCTAGCATGATAAAGAAGATTCAAAGAGAGTGAGATGCCAGCTCCTTTCATTCAGTCAGTAGCTTCAAACATTTCTGGTATATGAAAAACATGTTTTTCAATGGCAAAAATCAATGAATATTGTAAATGCACAAACAGTAATATCTCCACATTGCAAGGTGCAATTCTGAAATTTTTTGCTTTTTCCTGCTAATCCTAGCATGATAAAGAAGATTCAAAGAGAGTGAGATGCCAGCTCCTTTCATTCAGTCAGTAGCTTCAAACATTTCTGGTATATGAAAAACATGTTTTTCAATGGCAAAAATCAATGAATATTGTAAATGCACAAACAGTAATATCTCCACATTGCAAGGTGCAATTCTGAAATTTTTTGCTTTTTCCTGCTAATCCTAGCATGATAAAGAAGATTCAAAGAGAGTGAGATGCCAGCTCCTTTCATTCAGTCAGTAGCTTCAAACATTTCTGGTATATGAAAAACATGTTTTTCAATGGCAAAAATCAATGAATATTGTAAATGCACAAACAGTAATATCTCCACATTGCAAGGTGCAATTCTGAAATTTTTTGCTTTTTCCTGCTAATTCTAGCATGATAAAGAAGATTCAAAGAGAGTGAGATGCCAGCTCCTTTCATTCAGTCAGTAGCTTCAAACATTTCTGGTATATGAAAAACATGTTTTTCAATGGCAAAAATCAATGAATATTGTAAATGCACAAACAGTAATATCTCCACATTGCACGGTGCAATTCTGAAATTTTTAGCTTTTTCCTGTTAATCCTAGCATGATAAAGAAGATTCAAAGAGAGTCAGATGCCAGCTCCTTTCATTCAGTCAGTAGCTTCAAACATTTCTGGTATATGAAAAACATGTTTTTCAATGGCAAAAATCAATGAATATTGTAAATGCACAAACAGTAATATCTCCACATTGCAAGGTGCAATTCTGAAATTTTTTGCTTTTTCCTGCTAATCCTAGCATGATAAAGAAGATTCAAAGAGAGTGAGATGCCAGCTCCTTTCATTCAGTCAGTAGCTTCAAACATTTCTGGTATATGAAAAACATGTTTTTCAATGGCAAAAATCAATGAATATTGTAAATGCACAAACAGTAATATCTCCACATTGCATGGTGCAATTCTGAAATTTTTAGCTTTTTCCTGTTAATCCTAGCATGATAAAGATTCAAAGAGAGTGAGATGCCAGCTCCTTTCATTCAGTCAGTAGCTTCAAACATTTCTGGTATATGAAAAACATGTTTTTCAATGGCAAAAATCAATGAATATTGTAAATGCACAAACAGTAATATCTCCACATTGCAAGGTGCAATTCTGAAATTTTTTGCTTTTTCCTGCTAATCCTAGCATGATAAAGAAGATTCAAAGAGAGTGAGATGCCAGCTCCTTTCATTCAGTCAGTAGCTTCAAACATTTCTGGTATATGAAAAACATGTTTTTCAATGGCAAAAATCAATGAATATTGTAAATGCACAAACAGTAATATCTCCACATTGCACGGTGCAATTCTGAAATTTTTAGCTTTTTCCTGTTAATCCTAGCATGATAAAGAAGATTCAAAGAGAGTGAGATGCCAGCTCCTTTCATTCAGTCAGTAGCTTCAAACATTTCTGGTATATGAAAAACGTTTTTCAATGGCAAAAATCAATGAATATTGTAAATGCACAAACAGTAATATCTCCACATTGCAAGGTGCAATTCTGAAATTTTTTGCTTTTTCCTGCTAATCCTAGCATGATAAAGAAGATTCAAAGAGAGTGAGATGCCAGCTCCTTTCATTCAGTCAGTAGCTTCAAACATTTCTGGTATATGAAAAACATGTTTTTCAATGGCAAAAATCAATGAATATTGTAAATGCACAAACAGTAATATCTCCACATTGCACGGTGCAATTCTGAAATTTTTAGCTTTTTCCTGTTAATCCTAGCATGATAAAGAAGATTCAAAGAGAGTGAGATGCCAGCTCCTTTCATTCAGTCAGTAGCTTCAAACATTTCTGGTATATTAAAAACATGTTTTTCAATGGCAAAAATCAATGAATATTGTAAATGCACAAACAGTAATATCTCCACATTGCAAGGTGCAATTCTGAAATTTTTTGCTTTTTCCTGTTAATCCTAGCATGATAAAGAAGATTCAAAGAGAGTGAGATGCCAGCTCCTTTCATTCAGTCAGTAGCTTCAAACATTTCTGGTATATGAAAAACATGTTTTTCAATGGCAAAAATCAATGAATATTGTAAATGCACAAACAGTAATATCTCCACATTGCAAGGTGCAATTCTGAAATTTTTTGCTTTTTCCTGCTAATCCTAGCATGATAAAGAAGATTCAAAGAGAGTGAGATGCCAGCTCCTTTCATTCAGTCAGTAGCTTCAAACATTTCTGGTATATGAAAAACATGTTTTTCAATGGCAAAAATCAATGAATATTGTAAATGCACAAACAGTAATATCTCCACATTGCAAGGTGCAATTCTGAAATTTTTTGCTTTTTCCTGCTAATCCTAGCATGATAAAGAAGATTCAAAGAGAGTGAGATGCCAGCTCCTTTCATTCAGTCAGTAGCTTCAAACATTTCTGGTATATGAAAAACATGTTTTTCAATGGCAAAAATCAATGAATATTGTAAATGCACAAACAGTAATATCTCCACATTGCACGGTGCAATTCTGAAATTTTTTGCTTTTTCCTGTTAATCCTAGCATGATAAAGAAGATTCAAAGAGAGTGAGATGCCAGCTCCTTTCATTCAGTCAGTAGCTTCAAACATTTCTGGTATATGAAAAACATGTTTTTCAATGGCAAAAATCAATGAATATTGTAAATGCACAAACAGTAATATCTCCACATTGCACAGTGCAATTCTGAAATTTTTAGCTTTTTCCTGTTAATCCTAGCATGATAAAGAAGATTCAAAGAGAGTGAGATGCCAGCTCCTTTCATTCAGTCAGTAGCTTCAAACATTTCTGGTATATGAAAAACATGTTTTTCAATGGCAAAAATCAATGAATATTGTAAATGCACAAACAGTAATATCTCCACATTGCAAGGTGCAATTCTGAAATTTTTTGCTTTTTCCTGCTAATCCTAGCATGATAAAGAAGATTCAAAGAGAGTGAGATGCCAGCTCCTTTCATTCAGTCAGAAGCTTCAAACATTTCTGGTATATGAAAAACCTGTTTTTCAATGGCAAAAATCAATGAATATTGTAAATGCACAAACAGTAATATCTCCACATTGCACGGTGCAATTCTGAAATTTTTAGTTTTTTCCTGTTAATCCTAGCATGATAAAGAAGATTCAAAGAGAGTGAGATGCCAGCTCCTTTCATTCAGTCAGTAGCTTCAAACATTTCTGGTATATGAAAAACATGTTTTTCAATGGCAAAACAATGAATATTGTAAATGCACAAACAGTAATATCTCCACATTGCAAGGTGCAATTCTGAAATTTTTTGCTTTTTCCTGCTAATCCTAGCATGATAAAGAAGATTCAAAGAGAGTGAGATGCCAGCTCCTTTCATTCAGTCAGTAGCTTCAAACATTTCTGGTATATGAAAAACATGTTTTTCAATGGCAAAAATCAATGAATATTGTAAATGCACAAACAGTAATATCTCCACATTGCAAGGTGCAATTCTGAAATTTTTTGCTTTTTCCTGTTAATCCTAGCATGATAAAGAAGATTCAAAGAGAGTGAGATGCCAGCTCCTTTCATTCAGTCAGTAGCTTCAAACATTTCTGGTATATGAAAAACATGTTTTTCAATGGCAAAAATCAATGAATATTGTAAATGCACAAACAGTAATATCTCCACATTGCAAGGTGCAATTCTGAAATTTTTTGCTTTTTCCTGCTAATCCTAGCATGATAAAGAAGATTCAAAGAGAGTGAGATGCCAGCTCCTTTCATTCAGTCAGTAGCTTCAAACATTTCTGGTATATGAAAAACATGTTTTTCAATGGCAAAAATCAATGAATATTGTAAATGCACAAACAGTAATATCTCCACATTGCAAGGTGCAATTCTGAAATTTTTTGCTTTTTCCTGCTAATACTAGCATGATAAAGAAGATTCAAAGAGAGTGAGATGCCAGCTCCTTTCATTCAGTCAGTAGCTTCAAACATTTCTGGTATATGAAAAACATGTTTTTCAATGGCAAAAATCAATGAATATTGTAAATGCACAAACAGTAATATCTCCACATTGCAAGGTGCAATTCTGAAATTTTTTGCTTTTTCCTGCTAATCCTAGCATGATAAAGAAGATTCAAAGAGAGTGAGATGCCAGCTCCTTTCATTCAGTCAGTAGCTTCAAACATTTCTGGTATATGAAAAACATGTTTTTCAATGGCAAAAATCAATGAATATTGTAAATGCACAAACAGTAATATCTCCACATTGCACGGTGCAATTCTGAAATTTTTAGCTTTTTCCTGTTAATCCTAGCATGATAAAGAAGATTCAAAGAGAGTCAGATGCCAGCTCCTTTCATTCAGTCAGTAGCTTCAAACATTTCTGGTATATGAAAAACATGTTTTTCAATGGCAAAAATCAATGAATATTGTAAATGCACAAACAGTAATATCTCCACATTGCAAGGTGCAATTCTGAAATTTTTTGCTTTTTCCTGCTAATCCTAGCATGATAAAGAAGATTCAAAGAGAGTGAGATGCCAGCTCCTTTCATTCAGTCAGTAGCTTCAAACATTTCTGGTATATGAAAAACATGTTTTTCAATGGCAAAAATCAATGAATATTGTAAATGCACAAACAGTAATATCTCCACATTGCATGGTGCAATTCTGAAATTTTTAGCTTTTTCCTGTTAATCCTAGCATGATAAAGATTCAAAGAGAGTGAGATGCCAGCTCCTTTCATTCAGTCAGTAGCTTCAAACATTTCTGGTATATGAAAAACATGTTTTTCAATGGCAAAAATCAATGAATATTGTAAATGCACAAACAGTAATATCTCCACATTGCACGGTGCAATTCTGAAATTTTTAGCTTTTTCCTGTTAATCCTAGCATGATAAAGAAGATTCAAAGAGAGTGAGATGCCAGCTCCTTTCATTCAGTCAGTAGCTTCAAACATTTCTGGTATATGAAAAACGTTTTTCAATGGCAAAAATCAATGAATATTGTAAATGCACAAACAGTAATATCTCCACATTGCAAGGTGCAATTCTGAAATGTTTTGCTTTTTCCTGCTAATCCTAGCATGATAAAGAAGATTCAAAGAGAGTGAGATGCCAGCTCCTTTCATTCAGTCAGTAGCTTCAAACATTTCTGGTATATGAAAAACATGTTTTTCAATGGCAAAAATCAATGAATATTGTAAATGCACAAACAGTAATATCTCCACATTGCACTTTGCAATTCTGAAATTTTTAGCTTTTTCCTGTTAATCCTAGCATGATAAAGAAGATTCAAAGAGAGTGAGATGCCAGCTCCTTTCATTCAGTCAGTAGCTTCAAACATTTCTGGTATATTAAAAACATGTTTTTCAATGGCAAAAATCAATGAATATTGTAAATGCACAAACAGTAATATCTCCACATTGCAAGGTGCAATTCTGAAATTTTTTGCTTTTTCCTGTTAATCCTAGCATGATAAAGAAGATTCAAAGAGAGTGAGATGCCAGCTCCTTTCATTCAGTCAGTAGCTTCAAACATTTCTGGTATATGAAAAACATGTTTTTCAATGGCAAAAATCAATGAATATTGTAAATGCACAAACAGTAATATCTCCACATTGCAAGGTGCAATTCTGAAATTTTTTGCTTTTTCCTGCTAATCCTAGCATGATAAAGAAGATTCAAAGAGAGTGAGATGCCAGCTCCTTTCATTCAGTCAGTAGCTTCAAACATTTCTGGTATATGAAAAACATGTTTTTCAATGGCAAAAATCAATGAATATTGTAAATGCACAAACAGTAATATCTCCACATTGCAAGGTGCAATTCTGAAATTTTTTGCTTTTTCCTGCTAATCCTAGCATGATAAAGAAGATTCAAAGAGAGTGAGATGCCAGCTCCTTTCATTCAGTCAGTAGCTTCAAACATTTCTGGTATATGAAAAACATGTTTTTCAATGGCAAAAATCAATGAATATTGTAAATGCACAAACAGTAATATCTCCACATTGCACGGTGCAATTCTGAAATTTTTTGCTTTTTCCTGTTAATCCTAGCATGATAAAGAAGATTCAAAGAGAGTGAGATGCCAGCTCCTTTCATTCAGTCAGTAGCTTCAAACATTTCTGGTATATGAAAAACATGTTTTTCAATGGCAAAAATCAATGAATATTGTAAATGCACAAACAGTAATATCTCCACATTGCACAGTGCAATTCTGAAATTTTTAGCTTTTTCCTGTTAATCCTAGCATGATAAAGAAGATTCAAAGAGAGTGAGATGCCAGCTCCTTTCATTCAGTCAGTAGCTTCAAACATTTCTGGTATATGAAAAACATGTTTTTCAATGGCAAAAATCAATGAATATTGTAAATGCACAAACAGTAATATCTCCACATTGCAAGGTGCAATTCTGAAATTTTTTGCTTTTTCCTGCTAATCCTAGCATGATAAAGAAGATTCAAAGAGAGTGAGATGCCAGCTCCTTTCATTCAGTCAGAAGCTTCAAACATTTCTGGTATATGAAAAACATGTTTTTCAATGGCAAAAATCAATGAATATTGTAAATGCACAAACAGTAATATCTCCACATTGCACGGTGCAATTCTGAAATTTTTAGCTTTTTCCTGTTAATCCTAGCATGATAAAGAAGATTCAAAGAGAGTGAGATGCCAGCTCCTTTCATTCAGTCAGTAGCTTCAAACATTTCTGGTATATGAAAAACATGTTTTTCAATGGCAAAAATCAATGAATATTGTAAATGCACAAACAGTAATATCTCCACATTGCAAGGTGCAATTCTGAAATTTTTTGCTTTTTCCTGCTAATCCTAGCATGATAAAGAAGATTCAAAGAGAGTGAGATGCCAGCTCCTTTCATTCAGTCAGTAGCTTCAAACATTTCTGGTATATGAAAAACATGTTTTTCAATGGCAAAAATCAATGAATATTGTAAATGCACAAACAGTAATATCTCCACATTGCACGGTGCAATTCTGAAATTTTTAGCTTTTTCCTGTTAATCCTAGCATGATAAAGAAGATTCAAAGAGAGTGAGATGCCAGCTCCTTTCATTCAGTCAGTAGCTTCAAACATTTCTGGTATATGAAAAACATGTTTTTCAATGGCAAAAATCAATGAATATTGTAAATGCACAAACAGTAATATCTCCACATTGCAAGGTGCAATTCTGAAATTTTTTGCTTTTTCCTGTTAATCCTAGCATGATAAAGAAGATTCAAAGAGAGTGAGATGCCAGCTCCTTTCATTCAGTCAGTAGCTTCAAACATTTCTGGTATATGAAAAACATGTTTTTCAATGGCAAAAATCAATGAATATTGTAAATGCACAAACAGTAATATCTCCACATTGCAAGGTGCAATTCTGAAATTTTTTGCTTTTTCCTGCTAATCCTAGCATGATAAAGAAGATTCAAAGAGAGTGAGATGCCAGCTCCTTTCATTCAGTCAGTAGCTTCAAACATTTCTGGTATATGAAAAACATGTTTTTCAATGGCAAAAATCAATGAATATTGTAAATGCACAAACAGTAATATCTCCACATTGCAAGGTGCAATTCTGAAATTTTTTGCTTTTTCCTGCTAATACTAGCATGATAAAGAAGATTCAAAGAGAGTGAGATGCCAGCTCCTTTCATTCAGTCAGTAGCTTCAAACATTTCTGGTATATGAAAAACATGTTTTTCAATGGCAAAAATCAATGAATATTGTAAATGCACAAACAGTAATATCTCCACATTGCAAGGTGCAATTCTGAAATTTTTTGCTTTTTCCTGCTAATCCTAGCATGATAAAGAAGATTCAAAGAGAGTGAGATGCCAGCTCCTTTCATTCAGTCAGTAGCTTCAAACATTTCTGGTATATGAAAAACATGTTTTTCAATGGCAAAAATCAATGAATATTGTAAATGCACAAACAGTAATATCTCCACATTGCACGGTGCAATTCTGAAATTTTTAGCTTTTTCCTGTTAATCCTAGCATGATAAAGAAGATTCAAAGAGAGTCAGATGCCAGCTCCTTTCATTCAGTCAGTAGCTTCAAACATTTCTGGTATATGAAAAACATGTTTTTCAATGGCAAAAATCAATGAATATTGTAAATGCACAAACAGTAATATCTCCACATTGCAAGGTGCAATTCTGAAATTTTTTGCTTTTTCCTGCTAATCCTAGCATGATAAAGAAGATTCAAAGAGAGTGAGATGCCAGCTCCTTTCATTCAGTCAGTAGCTTCAAACATTTCTGGTATATGAAAAACATGTTTTTCAATGGCAAAAATCAATGAATATTGTAAATGCACAAACAGTAATATCTCCACATTGCATGGTGCAATTCTGAAATTTTTAGCTTTTTCCTGTTAATCCTAGCATGATAAAGATTCAAAGAGAGTGAGATGCCAGCTCCTTTCATTCAGTCAGTAGCTTCAAACATTTCTGGTATATGAAAAACATGTTTTTCAATGGCAAAAATCAATGAATATTGTAAATGCACAAACAGTAATATCTCCACATTGCACGGTGCAATTCTGAAATTTTTAGCTTTTTCCTGTTAATCCTAGCATGATAAAGAAGATTCAAAGAGAGTGAGATGCCAGCTCCTTTCATTCAGTCAGTAGCTTCAAACATTTCTGGTATATGAAAAACGTTTTTCAATGGCAAAAATCAATGAATATTGTAAATGCACAAACAGTAATATCTCCACATTGCAAGGTGCAATTCTGAAATTTTTTGCTTTTTCCTGCTAATCCTAGCATGATAAAGAAGATTCAAAGAGAGTGAGATGCCAGCTCCTTTCATTCAGTCAGTAGCTTCAAACATTTCTGGTATATGAAAAACATGTTTTTCAATGGCAAAAATCAATGAATATTGTAAATGCACAAACAGTAATATCTCCACATTGCACGGTGCAATTCTGAAATTTTTAGCTTTTTCCTGTTAATCCTAGCATGATAAAGAAGATTCAAAGAGAGTGAGATGCCAGCTCCTTTCATTCAGTCAGTAGCTTCAAACATTTCTGGTATATTAAAAACATGTTTTTCAATGGCAAAAATCAATGAATATTGTAAATGCACAAACAGTAATATCTCCACATTGCAAGGTGCAATTCTGAAATTTTTTGCTTTTTCCTGTTAATCCTAGCATGATAAAGAAGATTCAAAGAGAGTGAGATGCCAGCTCCTTTCATTCAGTCAGTAGCTTCAAACATTTCTGGTATATGAAAAACATGTTTTTCAATGGCAAAAATCAATGAATATTGTAAATGCACAAACAGTAATATCTCCACATTGCACGGTGCAATTCTGAAATTTTTAGCTTTTTCCTGTTAATCCTAGCATGATAAAGAAGATTCAAAGAGAGTGAGATGCCAGCTCCTTTCATTCAGTCAGTAGCTTCAAACATTTCTGGTATATGAAAAACATGTTTTTCAATGGCAAAAATCAATGAATATTGTAAATGCACAAACAGTAATATCTCCACATTGCAAGGTGCAATTCTGAAATTTTTTGCTTTTTCCTGCTAATCCTAGCATGATAAAGAAGATTCAAAGAGAGTGAGATGCCAGCTCCTTTCATTCAGTCAGTAGCTTCAAACATTTCTGGTATATGAAAAACATGTTTTTCAATGGCAAAAATCAATGAATATTGTAAATGCACAAACAGTAATATCTCCACATTGCACGGTGCAATTCTGAAATTTTTAGCTTTTTCCTGTTAATCCTAGCATGATAAAGAAGATTCAAAGAGAGTGAGATGCCAGCTCCTTTCATTCAGTCAGTAGCTTCAAACATTTCTGGTATATGAAAAACATGTTTTTCAATGGCAAAAATCAATGAATATTGTAAATGCACAAACAGTAATATCTCCACATTGCACGGTGCAATTCTGAAATTTTTTGCTTTTTCCTGTTAATCCTAGCATGATAAAGAAGATTCAAAGAGAGTGAGATGCCAGCTCCTTTCATTCAGTCAGTAGCTTCAAACATTTCTGGTATATGAAAAACATGTTTTTCAATGGCAAAAATCAATGAATATTGTAAATGCACAAACAGTAATATCTCCACATTGCAAGGTGCAATTCTGAAATTTTTTGCTTTTTCCTGTTAATCCTAGCATGATAAAGAAGATTCAAAGAGAGTGAGATGCCAGCTCCTTTCATTCAGTCAGTAGCTTCAAACATTTCTGGTATATGAAAAACGTTTTACAATGGCAAAAATCAATGAATATTGTAAATGCACAAACAGTAATATCTCCACATTGCACGGTGCAATTCTGAAATTTTTAGCTTTTTCCTGTTAATCCTAGCATGATAAAGAAGATTCAAAGAGAGTGAGATGCCAGCTCCTTTCATTCAGTCAGTAGCTTCAAACATTTCTGGTATATGAAAAACATGTTTTTCAATGGCAAAAATCAATGAATATTGTAAATGCACAAACAGTAATATCTCCACATTGCACGGTGCAATTCTGAAATTTTTAGCTTTTTCCTGTTAATCCTAGCATGATAAAGAAGATTCAAAGAGAGTGAGATGCCAGCTCCTTTCATTCAGTCAGTAGCTTCAAACATTTCTGGTATATGAAAAACGTTTTTCAATGGCAAAAATCAATGAATATTGTAAATGCACAAACAGTAATATCTCCACATTGCAAGGTGCAATTCTGAAATTTTTTGCTTTTTCCTGCTAATCCTAGCATGATAAAGAAGATTCAAAGAGAGTGAGATGCCAGCTCCTTTCATTCAGTCAGTAGCTTCAAACATTTCTGGTATATGAAAAACATGTTTTTCAATGGCAAAAATCAATGAATATTGTAAATGCACAAACAGTAATATCTCCACATTGCACGGTGCAATTCTGAAATTTTTAGCTTTTTCCTGTTAATCCTAGCATGATAAAGAAGATTCAAAGAGAGTGAGATGCCAGCTCCTTTCATTCAGTCAGTAGCTTCAAACATTTCTGGTATATTAAAAACATGTTTTTCAATGGCAAAAATCAATGAATATTGTAAATGCACAAACAGTAATATCTCCACATTGCAAGGTGCAATTCTGAAATTTTTTGCTTTTTCCTGTTAATCCTAGCATGATAAAGAAGATTCAAAGAGAGTGAGATGCCAGCTCCTTTCATTGTCAGTAGCTTCAAACATTTCTGGTATATGAAAAACATGTTTTTCAATGGCAAAAATCAATGAATATTGTAAATGCACAAACAGTAATATCTCCACATTGCAAGGTGCAATTCTGAAATTTTTTGCTTTTTCCTGCTAATCCTAGCATGATAAAGAAGATTCAAAGAGAGTGAGATGCCAGCTCCTTTCATTCAGTCAGTAGCTTCAAACATTTCTGGTATATGAAAAACATGTTTTTCAATGGCAAAAATCAATGAATATTGTAAATGCACAAACAGTAATATCTCCACATTGCACGGTGCAATTCTGAAATTTTTAGCTTTTTCCTGTTAATCCTAGCATGATAAAGAAGATTCAAAGAGAGTGAGATGCCAGCTCCTTTCATTCAGTCAGTAGCTTCAAACATTTCTGGTATATGAAAAACATGTTTCTCAATGGCAAAAATCAATGAATATTGTAAATGCACAAACAGTAATATCTCCACATTGCAAGGTGCAATTCTGAAATTTTTTGCTTTTTCCTGCTAATCCTAGCATGATAAAGAAGATTCAAAGAGAGTGAGATGCCAGCTCCTTTCATTCAGTCAGTAGCTTCAAACATTTCTGGTATATGAAAAA
The DNA here is from genome assembly GCF_046119375.1 of Phyllobates terribilis. Classification (NCBI taxonomy): domain Eukaryota; kingdom Metazoa; phylum Chordata; class Amphibia; order Anura; family Dendrobatidae; genus Phyllobates; species Phyllobates terribilis. Next base: position 37,302 of record NW_027369306.1, read on the forward strand.
CGTTTTACAATGGCAAAAATCAATGAATATTGTAAATGCACAAACAGTAATATCTCCACATTGCACGGTGCAATTCTGAAATTTTTAGCTTTTTCCTGTTAATCCTAGCATGATAAAGAATATTCAAAGAGAGTGAGATGCCAGCTCCTTTCATTCAGTCAGTAGCTTCAAACATTTCTGGTATATTAAAAACATGTTTTTCAATGGCAAAAATCAATGAATATTGTAAATGCACAAACAGTAATATCTCCACATTGCAAGGTGCAATTCTGAAATTTTTTGCTTTTTCCTGTTAATCCTAGCATGATAAAGAAGATTCAAAGAGAGTGAGATGCCAGCTCCTTTCATTCAGTCAGTAGCTTCAAACATTTCTGGTATATGAAAAACATGTTTTTCAATGGCAAAAATCAATGAATATTGTAAATGCACAAACAGTAATATCTCCACTTTGCAAGGTGCAATTCTGAAATTTTTTGCTTTTTCCTGCTAATCCTAGCATGATAAAGAAGATTCAAAGAGAGTGAGATGCCAGCTCCTTTCATTCAGTCAGTAGCTTCAAACATTTCTGGTATATGAAAAACATGTTTTTCAATGGCAAAAATCAATGAATATTGTAAATGCACAAACAGTAATATCTCCACATTGAACAGTGCAATTCTGAAATTTTTAGCTTTTTCCTGTTAATCCTAGCATGATAAAGAAGATTCAAAGAGAGTGAGATGCCAGCTCCTTTCATTCAGTCAGTAGCTTCAAACATTTCTGGTATATGAAAAACATGTTTTTCAATGGCAAAAATCAATGAATATTGTAAATGCACAAACAGTAATATCTCCACATTGCAAGGTGCAATTCTGAAATTTTTTGCTTTTTCCTGCTAATCCTAGCATGATAAAGAAGATTCAAAGAGAGTGAGATGCCAGCTCCTTTCATTCAGTCAGAAGCTTCAAACATTTCTGGTATATGAAAAACGTTTTTCAATGGCAAAAATCAATGAATATTGTAAATGCACAAACAGTAATATCTCCACATTGCACGGTGCAATTCTGAAATTTTTAGCTTTTTCCTGTTAATCCTAGCATGATAAAGAAGATTCAAAGAGAGTGAGATGCCAGCTCCTTTCATTCAGTCAGTAGCTTCAAACATTTCTGGTATATGAAAAACATGTTTTTCAATGGCAAAAATCAATGAATATTGTAAATGCACAAACAGTAATATCTCCACATTGCAAGGTGCAATTCTGAAATTTTTTGCTTTTTCCTGCTAATCCTAGCATGATAAAGAAGATTCAAAGAGAGTGAGATGCCAGCTCCTTTCATTCAGTCAGTAGCTTCAAACATTTCTGGTATATGAAAAACATGTTTTTCAATGGCAAAAATCAATGAATATTGTAAATGCACAAACAGTAATATCTCCACATTGCACGGTGCAATTCTGAAATTTTTAGCTTTTTCCTGTTAATCCTAGCATGATAAAGAAGATTCAAAGAGAGTGAGATGCCAGCTCCTTTCATTCAGTCAGTAGCTTCAAACATTTCTGGTATATGAAAAACATGTTTTTCAATGGCAAAAATCAATGAATATTGTAAATGCACAAACAGTAATATCTCCACATTGCACGGTGCAATTCTGAAATTTTTAGCTTTTTCCTGTTAATCCTAGCATGATAAAGAAGATTCAAAGAGAGTGAGATGCCAGCTCCTTTCATTCAGTCAGTAGCTTCAAACATTTCTGGTATATGAAAAACATGTTTTTCAATGGCAAAAATCAATGAATATTGTAAATGCACAAACAGTAATATCTCCACATTGCACGGTGCAATTCTGAAATTTTTAGCTTTTTCCTGTTAATCCTAGCATGATAAAGAAGATTCAAAGAGAGTGAGATGCCAGCTCCTTTCATTCAGTCAGTAGCTTCAAACATTTCTGGTATATGAAAAACATGTTTTTCAATGGCAAAAATCAATGAATATTGTAAATGCACAAACAGTAATATCTCCACATTGCACGGTGCAATTCTGAAATTTTTTGCTTTTTCCTGTTAATCCTAGCATGATAAAGAAGATTCAAAGAGAGTGAGATGCCAGCTCCTTTCATTCAGTCAGTAGCTTCAAACATTTCTGGTATATGAAAAACATGTTTTTCAATGGCAAAAATCAATGAATATTGTAAATGCACAAACAGTAATATCTCCACATTGCAAGGTGCAATTCTGAAATTTTTTGCTTTTTCCTGTTAATCCTAGCATGATAAAGAAGATTCAAAGAGAGTGAGATGCCAGCTCCTTTCATTCAGTCAGTAGCTTCAAACATTTCTGGTATATGAAAAACATGTTTTTCAATGGCAAAAATCAATGAATATTGTAAATGCACAAACAGTAATATCTCCACATTGCAAGGTGCAATTCTGAAATTTTTTGCTTTTTCCTGCTAATCCTAGCATGATAAAGAAGATTCAAAGAGAGTGAGATGCCAGCTCCTTTCATTCAGTCAGTAGCTTCAAACATTTCTGGTATATGAAAAACATGTTTTTCAATGGCAAAAATCAATGAATATTGTAAATGCACAAACAGTAATATCTCCACATTGCACGGTGCAATTCTGAAATTTTTTGCTTTTTCCTGTTAATCCTAGCATGATAAAGAAGATTCAAAGAGAGTGAGATGCCAGCTCCTTTCATTCAGTCAGTAGCTTCAAACATTTCTGGTATATGAAAAACATGTTTTTCAATGGCAAAAATCAATGAATATTGTAAATGCACAAACAGTAATATCTCCACATTGCAAGGTGCAATTCTGAAATTTTTTGCTTTTTCCTGCTAATCCTAGCATGATAAAGAAGATTCAAAGAGAGTGAGATGCCAGCTCCTTTCATTCAGTCAGAAGCTTCAAACATTTCTGGTATATGAAAAACGTTTTTCAATGGCAAAAATCAATGAATATTGTAAATGCACAAACAGTAATATCTCCACATTGCACGGTGCAATTCTGAAATTTTTAGCTTTTTCCTGTTAATCCTAGCATGATAAAGAAGATTCAAAGAGAGTGAGATGCCAGCTCCTTTCATTCAGTCAGTAGCTTCAAACATTTCTGGTATATGAAAAACATGTTTTTCAATGGCAAAAATCAATGAATATTGTAAATGCACAAACAGTAATATCTCCACATTGCAAGGTGCAATTCTGAAATTTTTTGCTTTTTCCTGCTAATCCTAGCATGATAAAGAAGATTCAAAGAGAGTGAGATGCCAGCTCCTTTCATTCAGTCAGTAGCTTCAAACATTTCTGGTATATGAAAAACATGTTTTTCAATGGCAAAAATCAATGAATATTGTAAATGCACAAACAGTAATATCTCCACATTGCACGGTGCAATTCTGAAATTTTTAGCTTTTTCCTGTTAATCCTAGCATGATAAAGAAGATTCAAAGAGAGTGAGATGCCAGCTCCTTTCATTCAGTCAGTAGCTTCAAACATTTCTGGTATATGAAAAACATGTTTTTCAATGGCAAAAATCAATGAATATTGTAAATGCACAAACAGTAATATCTCCACATTGCACGGTGCAATTCTGAAATTTTTAGCTTTTTCCTGTTAATCCTAGCATGATAAAGAAGATTCAAAGAGAGTGAGATGCCAGCTCCTTTCATTCAGTCAGTAGCTTCAAACATTTCTGGTATATGAAAACATGTTTTTCAATGGCAAAAATCAATGAATATTGTAAATGCACAAACAGTAATATCTCCACATTGCACGGTGCAATTCTGAAATTTTTTGCTTTTCCTGTTAATCCTAGCATGATAAAGAAGATTCAAAGAGAGTGAGATGCCAGCTCCTTTCATTCAGTCAGTAGCTTCAAACATTTCTGGTATATGAAAAACATGTTTTTCAATGGCAAAAATCAATGAATATTGTAAATGCACAAACAGTAATATCTCCACATTGCAAGGTGCAATTCTGAAATTTTTTGCTTTTTCCTGTTAATCCTAGCATGATAAAGAAGATTCAAAGAGAGTGAGATGCCAGCTCCTTTCATTCAGTCAGTAGCTTCAAACATTTCTGGTATATGAAAAACATGTTTTTCAATGGCAAAAATCAATGAATATTGTAAATGCACAAACAGTAATATCTCCACATTGCAAGGTGCAATTCTGAAATTTTTTGCTTTTTCCTGCTAATCCTAGCATGATAAAGAAGATTCAAAGAGAGTGAGATGCCAGCTCCTTTCATTCAGTCAGTAGCTTCAAACATTTCTGGTATATGAAAAACATGTTTTTCAATGGCAAAAATCAATGAATATTGTAAATGCACAAACAGTAATATCTCCACATTGCACGGTGCAATTCTGAAATTTTTAGCTTTTTCCTGTTAATCCTAGCATGATAAAGAAGATTCAAAGAGAGTCAGATGCCAGCTCCTTTCATTCAGTCAGTAGCTTCAAACATTTCTGGTATATGAAAAACATGTTTTTCAATGGCAAAAATCAATGAATATTGTAAATGCACAAACAGTAATATCTCCACATTGCAAGGTGCAATTCTGAAAATTTTTGCTTTTTCCTGCTAATCCTAGCATGATAAAGAAGATTCAAAGAGAGTGAGATGCCAGCTCCTTTCATTCAGTCAGTAGCTTCAAACATTTCTGGTATATGAAAAACATGTTTTTCAATGGCAAAAATCAATGAATATTGTAAATGCACAAACAGTAATATCTCCACATTGCATGGTGCAATTCTGAAATTTTTAGCTTTTTCCTGTTAATCCTAGCATGATAAAGATTCAAAGAGAGTGAGATGCCAGCTCCTTTCATTCAGTCAGTAGCTTCAAACATTTCTGGTATATGAAAAACATGTTTTTCAATGGCAAAAATCAATGAATATTGTAAATGCACAAACAGTAATATCTCCACATTGCAAGGTGCAATTCTGAAATTTTTTGCTTTTTCCTGCTAATCCTAGCATGATAAAGAAGATTCAAAGAGAGTGAGATGCCAGCTCCTTTCATTCAGTCAGTAGCTTCAAACATTTCTGGTATATGAAAAACATGTTTTTCAATGGCAAAAATCAATGAATATTGTAAATGCACAAACAGTAATATCTCCACATTGCACGGTGCAATTCTGAAATTTTTAGCTTTTTCCTGTTAATCCTAGCATGATAAAGAAGATTCAAAGAGAGTGAGATGCCAGCTCCTTTCATTCAGTCAGTAGCTTCAAACATTTCTGGTATATGAAAAACGTTTTTCAATGGCAAAAATCAATGAATATTGTAAATGCACAAACAGTAATATCTCCACATTGCAAGGTGCAATTCTGAAATTTTTTGCTTTTTCCTGCTAATCCTAGCATGATAAAGAAGATTCAAAGAGAGTGAGATGCCAGCTCCTTTCATTCAGTCAGTAGCTTCAAACATTTCTGGTATATGAAAAACATGTTTTTCAATGGCAAAAATCAATGAATATTGTAAATGCACAAACAGTAATATCTCCACATTGCACGGTGCAATTCTGAAATTTTTAGCTTTTTCCTGTTAATCCTAGCATGATAAAGAAGATTCAAAGAGAGTGAGATGCCAGCTCCTTTCATTCAGTCAGTAGCTTCAAACATTTCTGGTATATTAAAAACATGTTTTTCAATGGCAAAAATCAATGAATATTGTAAATGCACAAACAGTAATATCTCCACATTGCAAGGTGCAATTCTGAAATTTTTTGCTTTTTCCTGTTAATCCTAGCATGATAAAGAAGATTCAAAGAGAGTGAGATGCCAGCTCCTTTCATTCAGTCAGTAGCTTCAAACATTTCTGGTATATGAAAAACATGTTTTTCAATGGCAAAAATCAATGAATATTGTAAATGCACAAACAGTAATATCTCCACATTGCAAGGTGCAATTCTGAAATTTTTTGCTTTTTCCTGCTAATCCTAGCATGATAAAGAAGATTCAAAGAGAGTGAGATGCCAGCTCCTTTCATTCAGTCAGTAGCTTCAAACATTTCTGGTATATGAAAAACATGTTTTTCAATGGCAAAAATCAATGAATATTGTAAATGCACAAACAGTAATATCTCCACATTGCAAGGTGCAATTCTGAAATTTTTTGCTTTTTCCTGCTAATCCTAGCATGATAAAGAAGATTCAAAGAGAGTGAGATGCCAGCTCCTTTCATTCAGTCAGTAGCTTCAAACATTTCTGGTATATGAAAAACATGTTTTTCAATGGCAAAAATCAATGAATATTGTAAATGCACAAACAGTAATATCTCCACATTGCACGGTGCAATTCTGAAATTTTTTGCTTTTTCCTGTTAATCCTAGCATGATAAAGAAGATTCAAAGAGAGTGAGATGCCAGCTCCTTTCATTCAGTCAGT
>NW_027369307.1:0-43629 GCF_046119375.1 Phyllobates terribilis
AAAAATTTCAGAATTGCACCGTGCAATGTGGAGATATTACTGTTTGTGCATTTACAATATTCATTGATTTTTGCCATTGAAAAACATGTTTTTCATATACCAGAAATGTTTGAAGCTACTGACTGAATGAAAGGAGCTGGCATCTCACTCTCTTTGAATCTTCTTTATCATGCTAGGATTAACAGGAAAAAGCTAAAAATTTCAGAATTGCACCTTGCAATGTGGAGATATTACTGTTTGTGCATTTACAATATTCATTGATTTTTGCCATTGAAAAACATGTTTTTCATATACCAGAAATGTTTGAAGCTACTGACTGAATGAAAGGAGCTGGCATCTCACTCTCTTTGAATCTTCTTTATCATGCTAGGATTAACAGGAAAAAGCAAAAAATTTCAGAATTGCACCGTGCAATGTGGAGATATTACTGTTTGTGCATTTACAATATTCATTGATTTTTGCCATTGAAAAACATGTTTTTCATATACCAGAAATGTTTGAAGCTACTGACTGAATGAAAGGAGCTGGCATCTCACTCTCTTTGAATCTTCTTTATCATGCTAGGATTAGCAGGAAAAAGCAAAAAATTTCAGAATTGCACCGTGCAATGTGGAGATATTACTGTTTGTGCATTTACAATATTCATTGATTTTTGCCATTGAAAAACGTCCAGAAATGTTTGAAGCTACTGACTGAATGAAAGGAGCTGGCATCTCACTCTCTTTGAATCTTCTTTATCATGCTAGGATTAACAGGAAAAAGCAAAAAATTTCAGAATTGCACCTTGCAATGTGGAGATATTACTGTTTGTGCATTTACAATATTCATTGATTTTTGCCATTGAAAAACATGTTTTTCATATACCAGAAATGTTTGAAGCTACTGACTGAATGAAAGGAGCTGGCATCTCACTCTCTTTGAATCTTCTTTATCATGCTAGGATTAGCAGGAAAAAGCAAAAAATTTCAGAATTGCACCTTGCAATGTGGAGATATTACTGTTTGTGCATTTACAATATTCATTGATTTTTGCCATTGAAAAACATGTTTTTCATATACCAGAAATGTTTGAAGCTACTGACTGAATGAAAGGAGCTGGCATCTCACTCTCTTTGAATCTTCTTTATCATGCTAGGATTAACAGGAAAAAGCTAAAAATTTCAGAATTGCACCGTGCAATGTGGAGATATTACTGTTTGTGCATTTACAATATTCATTGATTTTTGCCATTGAAAAACATGTTTTTCATATACCAGAAATGTTTGAAGCTACTGACTGAATGAAAGGAGCTGGCATCTCACTCTCTTTGAATCTTCTTTATCATGCTAGGATTAGCAGGAAAAAGCTAAAAATTTCAGAATTGCACCTTGCAATGTGGAGATATTACTGTTTGTGCATTTACAATATTCATTGATTTTTGCCATTGAAAAACGTCCAGAAATGTTTGAAGCTACTGACTGAATGAAAGGAGCTGGCATCTCACTCTCTTTGAATCTTCTTTATCATGCTAGGATTAACAGGAAAAAGCAAAAAATTTCAGAATTCCACCTTGCAATGTGGAGATATTACTGTTTGTGCATTTACAATATTCATTGATTTTTGCCATTGAAAAACATGTTTTTCATATACCAGAAATGTTTGAAGCTACTGACTGAATGAAAGGAGCTGGCATCTCACTCTCTTTGAATCTTCTTTATCATGCTAGGATTAGCAGGAAAAAGCTAAAAATTTCAGAATTGCACCTTGCAATGTGGAGATATTACTGTTTGTGCATTTACAATATTCATTGATTTTTGCCATTGAAAAACATGTTTTTCATATACCAGAAATGTTTGAAGCTACTGACTGAATGAAAGGAGCTGGCATCTCACTCTCTTTGAATCTTCTTTATCATGCTAGGATTAGCAGGAAAAAGCAAAAAATTTCAGAATTGCACCGTGCAATGTGGAGATATTACTGTTTGTGCATTTACAATATTCATTGATTTTTGCCATTGAAAAACATGTTTTTCATATACCAGAAATGTTTGAAGCTACTGACTGAATGAAAGGAGCTGGCATCTCACTCTCTTTGAATCTTCTTTATCATGCTAGGATTAGCAGGAAAAAGCTAAAAATTTCAGAATTGCACCTTGCAATGTGGAGATATTACTGTTTGTGCATTTACAATATTCATTGATTTTTGCCATTGAAAAACATGTTTTTCATATACCAGAAATGTTTGAAGCTACTGACTGAATGAAAGGAGCTGGCATCTCACTCTCTTTGAATCTTCTTTATCATGCTAGGATTAGCAGGAAAAAGCTAAAAATTTCAGAATTGCACCTTGCAATGTGGAGATATTACTGTTTGTGCATTTACAATATTCATTGATTTTTGCCATTGAAAAACGTCCAGAAATGTTTGAAGCTACTGACTGAATGAAAGGAGCTGGCATCTCACTCTCTTTGAATCTTCTTTATCATGCTAGGATTAGCAGGAAAAAGCTAAAAATTTCAGAATTGCACCGTGCAATGTGGAGATATTACTGTTTGTGCATTTACAATATTCATTGATTTTTGCCATTGAAAAATGTCCAGAAATGTTTGAAGCTACTGACTGAATGAAAGGAGCTGGCATCTCACTCTCTTTGAATCTTCTTTATCATGCTAGGATTAGCAGGAAAAAGCAAAAAATTTCAGAATTGCACCGTGCAATGTGGAGATATTACTGTTTGTGCATTTACAATATTCATTGATTTTTGCCATTGAAAAACATGTTTTTCATATACCAGAAATGTTTGAAGCTACTGACTGAATGAAAGGAGCTGGCATCTCACTCTCTTTGAATCTTCTTTATCATGCTAGGATTAGCAGGAAAAAGCAAAAAATTTCAGAATTGCACCGTGCAATGTGGAGATATTACTGTTTGTGCATTTACAATATTCATTGATTTTTGCCATTGAAAAACATGTTTTTCATATACCAGAAATGTTTGAAGCTACTGACTGAATGAAAGGAGCTGGCATCTCACTCTCTTTGAATCTTCTTTATCATGCTAGGATTAGCAGGAAAAAGCAAAAAATTTCAGAATTGCACCGTGCAATGTGGAGATATTACTGTTTGTGCATTTACAATATTCATTGATTTTTGCCATTGAAAAACATGTTTTTCATATACCAGAAATGTTTGAAGCTACTGACTGAATGAAAGGAGCTGGCATCTCACTCTCTTTGAATCTTCTTTATCATGCTAGGATTAGCAGGAAAAAGCAAAAAATTTCAGAATTGCACCGTGCAATGTGGAGATATTACTGTTTGTGCATTTACAATATTCATTGATTTTTGCCATTGAAAAACATGTTTTTCATATACCAGAAATGTTTGAAGCTACTGACTGAATGAAAGGAGCTGGCATCTCACTCTCTTTGAATCTTCTTTATCATGCTAGGATTAACAGGAAAAAGCTAAAAATTTCAGAATTGCACCGTGCAATGTGGAGATATTACTGTTTGTGCATTTACAATATTCATTGATTTTTGCCATTGAAAAACATGTTTTTCATATACCAGAAATGTTTGAAGCTACTGACTGAATGAAAGGAGCTGGCATCTCACTCTCTTTGAATCTTCTTTATCATGCTAGGATTAACAGGAAAAAGCTAAAAATTTCAGAATTGCACCTTGCAATGTGGAGATATTACTGTTTGTGCATTTACAATATTCATTGATTTTTGCCATTGAAAAACATGTTTTTCATATACCAGAAATGTTTGAAGCTACTGACTGAATGAAAGGAGCTGGCATCTCACTCTCTTTGAATCTTCTTTATCATGCTAGGATTAACAGGAAAAAGCAAAAAATTTCAGAATTGCACAGTGCAATGTGGAGATATTACTGTTTGTGCATTTACAATATTCATTGATTTTTGCCATTGAAAAACATGTTTTTCATATACCAGAAATGTTTGAAGCTACTGACTGAATGAAAGGAGCTGGCATCTCACTCTCTTTGAATCTTCTTTATCATGCTAGGATTAGCAGGAAAAAGCAAAAAATTTCAGAATTGCACCGTGCAATGTGGAGATATTACTGTTTGTGCATTTACAATATTCATTGATTTTTGCCATTGAAAAACGTCCAGAAATGTTTGAAGCTACTGACTGAATGAAAGGAGCTGGCATCTCACTCTCTTTGAATCTTCTTTATCATGCTAGGATTAACAGGAAAAAGCAAAAAATTTCAGAATTGCACCTTGCAATGTGGAGATATTACTGTTTGTGCATTTACAATATTCATTGATTTTTGCCATTGAAAAACATGTTTTTCATATACCAGAAATGTTTGAAGCTACTGACTGAATGAAAGGAGCTGGCATCTCACTCTCTTTGAATCTTCTTTATCATGCTAGGATTAGCAGGAAAAAGCAAAAAATTTCAGAATTGCACCTTGCAATGTGGAGATATTACTGTTTGTGCATTTACAATATTCATTGATTTTTGCCATTGAAAAACATGTTTTTCATATACCAGAAATGTTTGAAGCTACTGACTGAATGAAAGGAGCTGGCATCTCACTCTCTTTGAATCTTCTTTATCATGCTAGGATTAACAGGAAAAAGCTAAAAATTTCAGAATTGCACCGTGCAATGTGGAGATATTACTGTTTGTGCATTTACAATATTCATTGATTTTTGCCATTGAAAAACATGTTTTTCATATACCAGAAATGTTTGAAGCTACTGACTGAATGAAAGGAGCTGGCATCTCACTCTCTTTGAATCTTCTTTATCATGCTAGGATTAGCAGGAAAAAGCTAAAAATTTCAGAATTGCACCTTGCAATGTGGAGATATTACTGTTTGTGCATTTACAATATTCATTGATTTTTGCCATTGAAAAACGTCCAGAAATGTTTGAAGCTACTGACTGAATGAAAGGAGCTGGCATCTCACTCTCTTTGAATCTTCTTTATCATGCTAGGATTAACAGGAAAAAGCAAAAAATTTCAGAATTGCACCTTGCAATGTGGAGATATTACTGTTTGTGCATTTACAATATTCATTGATTTTTGCCATTGAAAAACATGTTTTTCATATACCAGAAATGTTTGAAGCTACTGACTGAATGAAAGGAGCTGGCATCTCACTCTCTTTGAATCTTCTTTATCATGCTAGGATTAGCAGGAAAAAGCTAAAAATTTCAGAATTGCACCTTGCAATGTGGAGATATTACTGTTTGTGCATTTACAATATTCATTGATTTTTGCCATTGAAAAACATGTTTTTCATATACCAGAAATGTTTGAAGCTACTGACTGAATGAAAGGAGCTGGCATCTCACTCTCTTTGAATCTTCTTTATCATGCTAGGATTAGCAGGAAAAAGCAAAAAATTTCAGAATTGCACCGTGCAATGTGGAGATATTACTGTTTGTGCATTTACAATATTCATTGATTTTTGCCATTGAAAAACATGTTTTTCATATACCAGAAATGTTTGAAGCTACTGACTGAATGAAAGGAGCTGGCATCTCACTCTCTTTGAATCTTCTTTATCATGCTAGGATTAGCAGGAAAAAGCTAAAAATTTCAGAATTGCACCTTGCAATGTGGAGATATTACTGTTTGTGCATTTACAATATTCATTGATTTTTGCCATTGAAAAACATGTTTTTCATATACCAGAAATGTTTGAAGCTACTGACTGAATGAAAGGAGCTGGCATCTCACTCTCTTTGAATCTTCTTTATCATGCTAGGATTAGCAGGAAAAAGCTAAAAATTTCAGAATTGCACCTTGCAATGTGGAGATATTACTGTTTGTGCATTTACAATATTCATTGATTTTTGCCATTGAAAAACGTCCAGAAATGTTTGAAGCTACTGACTGAATGAAAGGAGCTGGCATCTCACTCTCTTTGAATCTTCTTTATCATGCTAGGATTAGCAGGAAAAAGCTAAAAATTTCAGAATTGCACCGTGCAATGTGGAGATATTACTGTTTGTGCATTTACAATATTCATTGATTTTTGCCATTGAAAAATGTCCAGAAATGTTTGAAGCTACTGACTGAATGAAAGGAGCTGGCATCTCACTCTCTTTGAATCTTCTTTATCATGCTAGGATTAGCAGGAAAAAGCAAAAAATTTCAGAATTGCACCGTGCAATGTGGAGATATTACTGTTTGTGCATTTACAATATTCATTGATTTTTGCCATTGAAAAACATGTTTTTCATATACCAGAAATGTTTGAAGCTACTGACTGAATGAAAGGAGCTGGCATCTCACTCTCTTTGAATCTTCTTTATCATGCTAGGATTAGCAGGAAAAAGCAAAAAATTTCAGAATTGCACCGTGCAATGTGGAGATATTACTGTTTGTGCATTTACAATATTCATTGATTTTTGCCATTGAAAAACATGTTTTTCATATACCAGAAATGTTTGAAGCTACTGACTGAATGAAAGGAGCTGGCATCTCACTCTCTTTGAATCTTCTTTATCATGCTAGGATTAACAGGAAAAAGCTAAAAATTTCAGAATTGCACCTTGCAATGTGGAGATATTACTGTTTGTGCATTTACAATATTCATTGATTTTTGCCATTGAAAAACGTCCAGAAATGTTTGAAGCTACTGACTGAATGAAAGGAGCTGGCATCTCACTCTCTTTGAATCTTCTTTATCATGCTAGGATTAACAGGAAAAAGCAAAAAATTTCAGAATTGCACCTTGCAATGTGGAGATATTACTGTTTGTGCATTTACAATATTCATTGATTTTTGCCATTGAAAAACATGTTTTTCATATACCAGAAATGTTTGAAGCTACTGACTGAATGAAAGGAGCTGGCATCTCACTCTCTTTGAATCTTCTTTATCATGCTAGGATTAACAGGAAAAAGCAAAAAATTTCAGAATTGCACCGTGCAATGTGGAGATATTACTGTTTGTGCATTTACAATATTCATTGATTTTTGCCATTGAAAAACGTCCAGAAATGTTTGAAGCTACTGACTGAATGAAAGGAGCTGGCATCTCACTCTCTTTGAATCTTCTTTATCATGCTAGGATTAGCAGGAAAAAGCTAAAAATTTCAGAATTGCACCGTGCAATGTGGAGATATTACTGTTTGTGCATTTACAATATTCATTGATTTTTGCCATTGAAAAACATGTTTTTCATATACCAGAAATGTTTGAAGCTACTGACTGAATGAAAGGAGCTGGCATCTCACTCTCTTTGAATCTTCTTTATCATGCTAGGATTAGCAGGAAAAAGCTAAAAATTTCAGAATTGCACCGTGCAATGTGGAGATATTACTGTTTGTGCATTTACAATATTCATTGATTTTTGCCATTGAAAAACATGTTTTTCATATACCAGAAATGTTTGAAGCTACTGACTGAATGAAAGGAGCTGGCATCTCACTCTCTTTGAATCTTCTTTATCATGCTAGGATTAACAGGAAAAAGCAAAAAATTTCAGAATTGCACCGTGCAATGTGGAGATATTACTGTTTGTGCATTTATAATATTCATTGATTTTTGCCATTGAAAAACATGTTTTTCATATACCAGAAATGTTTGAAGCTACTGACTGAATGAAAGGAGCTGGCATCTCACTCTCTTTGAATCTTCTTTATCATGCTAGGATTAGCAGGAAAAAGCTAAAAATTTCAGAATTGCACCTTGCAATGTGGAGATATTACTGTTTGTGCATTTACAATATTCATTGATTTTTGCCATTGAAAAACGTCCAGAAATGTTTGAAGCTACTGACTGAATGAAAGGAGCTGGCATCTCACTCTCTTTGAATCTTCTTTATCATGCTAGGATTAGCAGGAAAAAGCAAAAAATTTCAGAATTGCACCGTGCAATGTGGAGATATTACTGTTTGTGCATTTACAATATTCATTGATTTTTGCCATTGAAAAACATGTTTTTCATATACCAGAAATGTTTGAAGCTACTGACTGAATGAAAGGAGCTGGCATCTCACTCTCTTTGAATCTTCTTTATCATGCTAGGATTAGCAGGAAAAAGCAAAAAATTTCAGAATTGCACCGTGCAATGTGGAGATATTACTGTTTGTGCATTTACAATATTCATTGATTTTTGCCATTGAAAAACATGTTTTTCATATACCAGAAATGTTTGAAGCTACTGACTGAATGAAAGGAGCTGGCATCTCACTCTCTTTGAATCTTCTTTATCATGCTAGGATTAACAGGAAAAAGCAAAAAATTTCAGAATTGCACCGTGCAATGTGGAGATATTACTGTTTGTGCATTTACAATATTCATTGATTTTTGCCAATGAAAAACATGTTTTTCATATACCAGAAATGTTTGAAGCTACTGACTGAATGAAAGGAGCTGGCATCTCACTCTCTTTGAATCTTCTTTATCATGCTAGGATTAACAGGAAAAAGCTAAAAATTTCAGAATTGCACCGTGCAATGTGGAGATATTACTGTTTGTGCATTTACAATATTCATTGATTTTTGCCATTGAAAAACATGTTTTTCATATACCAGAAATGTTTGAAGCTACTGACTGAATGAAAGGAGCTGGCATCTCACTCTCTTTGAATCTTCTTTATCATGCTAGGATTAGCAGGAAAAAGCTAAAAATTTCAGAATTGCACCGTGCAATGTGGAGATATTACTGTTTGTGCATTTACAATATTCATTGATTTTTGCCATTGAAAAACATGTTTTTCATATACCAGAAATGTTTGAAGCTACTGACTGAATGAAAGGAGCTGGCATCTCACTCTCTTTGAATCTTCTTTATCATGCTAGGATTAGCAGGAAAAAGCAAAAAATTTCAGAATTGCACCTTGCAATGTGGAGATATTACTGTTTGTGCATTTACAATATTCATTGATTTTTGCCATTGAAAAACATGTTTTTCATATACCAGAAATGTTTGAAGCTACTGACTGAATGAAAGGAGCTGGCATCTCACTCTCTTTGAATCTTCTTTATCATGCTAGGATTAGCAGGAAAAAGCTAAAAATTTCAGAATTGCACCTTGCAATGTGGAGATATTACTGTTTGTGCATTTACAATATTCATTGATTTTTGCCATTGAAAAACATGTTTTTCATATACCAGAAATGTTTGAAGCTACTGACTGAATGAAAGGAGCTGGCATCTCACTCTCTTTGAATCTTCTTTATCATGCTAGGATTAACAGGAAAAAGCTAAAAATTTCAGAATTGCACCGTGCAATGTGGAGATATTACTGTTTGTGCATTTACAATATTCATTGATTTTTGCCATTGAAAAACGTCCAGAAATGTTTGAAGCTACTGACTGAATGAAAGGAGCTGGCATCTCACTCTCTTTGAATCTTCTTTATCATGCTAGGATTAGCAGGAAAAAGCTAAAAATTTCAGAATTGCACCTTGCAATGTGGAGATATTACTGTTTGTGCATTTACAATATTCATTGATTTTTGCCATTGAAAAACATGTTTTTCATATACCAGAAATGTTTGAAGCTACTGACTGAATGAAAGGAGCTGGCATCTCACTCTCTTTGAATCTTCTTTATCATGCTAGGATTAGCAGGAAAAAGCTAAAAATTTCAGAATTGCACCTTGCAATGTGGAGATATTACTGTTTGTGCATTTACAATATTCATTGATTTTTGCCATTGAAAAACGTCCAGAAATGTTTGAAGCTACTGACTGAATGAAAGGAGCTGGCATCTCACTCTCTTTGAATCTTCTTTATCATGCTAGGATTAGCAGGAAAAAGCTAAAAATTTCAGAATTGCACCGTGCAATGTGGAGATATTACTGTTTGTGCATTTACAATATTCATTGATTTTTGCCATTGAAAAACGTCCAGAAATGTTTGAAGCTACTGACTGAATGAAAGGAGCTGGCATCTCACTCTCTTTGAATCTTCTTTATCATGCTAGGATTAGCAGGAAAAAGCAAAAAATTTCAGAATTGCACCGTGCAATGTGGAGATATTACTGTTTGTGCATTTACAATATTCATTGATTTTTGCCATTGAAAAACATGTTTTTCATATACCAGAAATGTTTGAAGCTACTGACTGAATGAAAGGAGCTGGCATCTCACTCTCTTTGAATCTTCTTTATCATGCTAGGATTAGCAGGAAAAAGCTAAAAATTTCAGAATTGCACCGTGCAATGTGGAGATATTACTGTTTGTGCATTTACAATATTCATTGATTTTTGCCATTGAAAAACATGTTTTTCATATACCAGAAATGTTTG
This sequence comes from Phyllobates terribilis, assembly GCF_046119375.1. Lineage (NCBI taxonomy): Eukaryota > Metazoa > Chordata > Amphibia > Anura > Dendrobatidae > Phyllobates > Phyllobates terribilis. Next base: position 10,227 of record NW_027369307.1, read on the forward strand.
AAGCTACTGACTGAATGAAAGGAGCTGGCATCTCACTCTCTTTGAATCTTCTTTATCATGCTAGGATTAGCAGGAAAAAGCTAAAAATTTCAGAATTGCACCGTGCAATGTGGAGATATTACTGTTTGTGCATTTACAATATTCATTGATTTTTGCCATTGAAAAACGTCCAGAAATGTTTGAAGCTACTGACTGAATGAAAGGAGCTGGCATCTCACTCTCTTTGAATCTTCTTTATCATGCTAGGATTAGCAGGAAAAAGCAAAAAATTTCAGAATTGCACCGTGCAATGTGGAGATATTACTGTTTGTGCATTTACAATATTCATTGATTTTTGCCATTGAAAAACATGTTTTTCATATACCAGAAATGTTTGAAGCTACTGACTGAATGAAAGGAGCTGGCATCTCACTCTCTTTGAATCTTCTTTATCATGCTAGGATTAGCAGGAAAAAGCTAAAAATTTCAGAATTGCACCGTGCAATGTGGAGATATTACTGTTTGTGCATTTACAATATTCATTGATTTTTGCCATTGAAAAACATGTTTTTCATATACCAGAAATGTTTGAAGCTACTGACTGAATGAAAGGAGCTGGCATCTCACTCTCTTTGAATCTTCTTTATCATGCTAGGATTAGCAGGAAAAAGCTAAAAATTTCAGAATTGCACCGTGCAATGTGGAGATATTACTGTTTGTGCATTTACAATATTCATTGATTTTTGCCATTGAAAAACATGTTTTTCATATACCAGAAATGTTTGAAGCTACTGACTGAATGAAAGGAGCTGGCATCTCACTCTCTTTGAATCTTCTTTATCATGCTAGGATTAACAGGAAAAAGCAAAAAATTTCAGAATTGCACCGTGCAATGTGGAGATATTACTGTTTGTGCATTTATAATATTCATTGATTTTTGCCATTGAAAAACATGTTTTTCATATACCAGAAATGTTTGAAGCTACTGACTGAATGAAAGGAGCTGGCATCTCACTCTCTTTGAATCTTCTTTATCATGCTAGGATTAGCAGGAAAAAGCTAAAAATTTCAGAATTGCACCTTGCAATGTGGAGATATTACTGTTTGTGCATTTACAATATTCATTGATTTTTGCCATTGAAAAACGTCCAGAAATGTTTGAAGCTACTGACTGAATGAAAGGAGCTGGCATCTCACTCTCTTTGAATCTTCTTTATCATGCTAGGATTAGCAGGAAAAAGCAAAAAATTTCAGAATTGCACCGTGCAATGTGGAGATATTACTGTTTGTGCATTTACAATATTCATTGATTTTTGCCATTGAAAAACATGTTTTTCATATACCAGAAATGTTTGAAGCTACTGACTGAATGAAAGGAGCTGGCATCTCACTCTCTTTGAATCTTCTTTATCATGCTAGGATTAGCAGGAAAAAGCAAAAAATTTCAGAATTGCACCGTGCAATGTGGAGATATTACTGTTTGTGCATTTACAATATTCATTGATTTTTGCCATTGAAAAACATGTTTTTCATATACCAGAAATGTTTGAAGCTACTGACTGAATGAAAGGAGCTGGCATCTCACTCTCTTTGAATCTTCTTTATCATGCTAGGATTAACAGGAAAAAGCAAAAAATTTCAGAATTGCACCGTGCAATGTGGAGATATTACTGTTTGTGCATTTACAATATTCATTGATTTTTGCCAATGAAAAACATGTTTTTCATATACCAGAAATGTTTGAAGCTACTGACTGAATGAAAGGAGCTGGCATCTCACTCTCTTTGAATCTTCTTTATCATGCTAGGATTAACAGGAAAAAGCTAAAAATTTCAGAATTGCACCGTGCAATGTGGAGATATTACTGTTTGTGCATTTACAATATTCATTGATTTTTGCCATTGAAAAACATGTTTTTCATATACCAGAAATGTTTGAAGCTACTGACTGAATGAAAGGAGCTGGCATCTCACTCTCTTTGAATCTTCTTTATCATGCTAGGATTAGCAGGAAAAAGCTAAAAATTTCAGAATTGCACCGTGCAATGTGGAGATATTACTGTTTGTGCATTTACAATATTCATTGATTTTTGCCATTGAAAAACATGTTTTTCATATACCAGAAATGTTTGAAGCTACTGACTGAATGAAAGGAGCTGGCATCTCACTCTCTTTGAATCTTCTTTATCATGCTAGGATTAGCAGGAAAAAGCAAAAAATTTCAGAATTGCACCTTGCAATGTGGAGATATTACTGTTTGTGCATTTACAATATTCATTGATTTTTGCCATTGAAAAACATGTTTTTCATATACCAGAAATGTTTGAAGCTACTGACTGAATGAAAGGAGCTGGCATCTCACTCTCTTTGAATCTTCTTTATCATGCTAGGATTAGCAGGAAAAAGCTAAAAATTTCAGAATTGCACCTTGCAATGTGGAGATATTACTGTTTGTGCATTTACAATATTCATTGATTTTTGCCATTGAAAAACATGTTTTTCATATACCAGAAATGTTTGAAGCTACTGACTGAATGAAAGGAGCTGGCATCTCACTCTCTTTGAATCTTCTTTATCATGCTAGGATTAACAGGAAAAAGCTAAAAATTTCAGAATTGCACCGTGCAATGTGGAGATATTACTGTTGGTGCATTTACAATATTCATTGATTTTTGCCATTGAAAAACGTCCAGAAATGTTTGAAGCTACTGACTGAATGAAAGGAGCTGGCATCTCACTCTCTTTGAATCTTCTTTATCATGCTAGGATTAGCAGGAAAAAGCTAAAAATTTCAGAATTGCACCTTGCAATGTGGAGATATTACTGTTTGTGCATTTACAATATTCATTGATTTTTGCCATTGAAAAACATGTTTTTCATATACCAGAAATGTTTGAAGCTACTGACTGAATGAAAGGAGCTGGCATCTCACTCTCTTTGAATCTTCTTTATCATGCTAGGATTAGCAGGAAAAAGCTAAAAATTTCAGAATTGCACCTTGCAATGTGGAGATATTACTGTTTGTGCATTTACAATATTCATTGATTTTTGCCATTGAAAAACGTCCAGAAATGTTTGAAGCTACTGACTGAATGAAAGGAGCTGGCATCTCACTCTCTTTGAATCTTCTTTATCATGCTAGGATTAGCAGGAAAAAGCTAAAAATTTCAGAATTGCACCGTGCAATGTGGAGATATTACTGTTTGTGCATTTACAATATTCATTGATTTTTGCCATTGAAAAACGTCCAGAAATGTTTGAAGCTACTGACTGAATGAAAGGAGCTGGCATCTCACTCTCTTTGAATCTTCTTTATCATGCTAGGATTAGCAGGAAAAAGCAAAAAATTTCAGAATTGCACCGTGCAATGTGGAGATATTACTGTTTGTGCATTTACAATATTCATTGATTTTTGCCATTGAAAAACATGTTTTTCATATACCAGAAATGTTTGAAGCTACTGACTGAATGAAAGGAGCTGGCATCTCACTCTCTTTGAATCTTCTTTATCATGCTAGGATTAGCAGGAAAAAGCAAAAAATTTCAGAATTGCACCGTGCAATGTGGAGATATTACTGTTTGTGCATTTACAATATTCATTGATTTTTGCCATTGAAAAACATGTTTTTCATATACCAGAAATGTTTGAAGCTACTGACTGAATGAAAGGAGCTGGCATCTCACTCTCTTTGAATCTTCTTTATAATGCTAGGATTAACAGGAAAAAGCAAAAAATTTCAGAATTGCACCGTGCAATGTGGAGATATTACTGTTTGTGCATTTACAATATTCATTGATTTTTGCCAATGAAAAACATGTTTTTCATATACCAGAAATGTTTGAAGCTACTGACTGAATGAAAGGAGCTGGCATCTCACTCTCTTTGAATCTTCTTTATCATGCTAGGATTAACAGGAAAAAGCTAAAAATTTCAGAATTGCACCGTGCAATGTGGAGATATTACTGTTTGTGCATTTACAATATTCATTGATTTTTGCCATTGAAAAACATGTTTTTCATATACCAGAAATGTTTGAAGCTACTGACTGAATGAAAGGAGCTGGCATCTCACTCTCTTTGAATCTTCTTTATCATGCTAGGATTAGCAGGAAAAAGCTAAAAATTTCAGAATTGCACCGTGCAATGTGGAGATATTACTGTTTGTGCATTATTAATATTCATTGATTTTTGCCATTGAAAAACATGTTTTTCATATACCAGAAATGTTTGAAGCTACTGACTGAATGAAAGGAGCTGGCATCTCACTCTCTTTGAATCTTCTTTATCATGCTAGGATTAGCAGGAAAAAGCAAAAAATTTCAGAATTGCACCTTGCAATGTGGAGATATTACTGTTTGTGCATTTACAATATTCATTGATTTTTGCCATTGAAAAACATGTTTTTCATATACCAGAAATGTTTGAAGCTACTGACTGAATGAAAGGAGCTGGCATCTCACTCTCTTTGAATCTTCTTTATCATGCTAGGATTAGCAGGAAAAAGCTAAAAATTTCAGAATTGCACCGTGCAATGTGGAGATATTACTGTTTGTGCATTTACAATATTCATTGATTTTTGCCATTGAAAAACGTCCAGAAATGTTTGAAGCTACTGACTGAATGAAAGGAGCTGGCATCTCACTCTCTTTGAATCTTCTTTATCATGCTAGGATTAGCAGGAAAAAGCAAAAAATTTCAGAATTGCACCGTGCAATGTGGAGATATTACTGTTTGTGCATTTACAATATTCATTGATTTTTGCCATTGAAAAACATGTTTTTCATATACCAGAAATGTTTGAAGCTACTGACTGAATGAAAGGAGCTGGCATCTCACTCTCTTTGAATCTTCTTTATCATGCTAGGATTAGCAGGAAAAAGCAAAAAATTTCAGAATTGCACCGTGCAATGTGGAGATATTACTGTTTGTGCATTTACAATATTCATTGATTTTTGCCATTGAAAAACATGTTTTTCATATACCAGAAATGTTTGAAGCTACTGACTGAATGAAAGGAGCTGGCATCTCACTCTCTTTGAATCTTCTTTATAATGCTAGGATTAACAGGAAAAAGCAAAAAATTTCAGAATTGCACCGTGCAATGTGGAGATATTACTGTTTGTGCATTTACAATATTCATTGATTTTTGCCAATGAAAAACATGTTTTTCATATACCAGAAATGTTTGAAGCTACTGACTGAATGAAAGGAGCTGGCATCTCACTCTCTTTGAATCTTCTTTATCATGCTAGGATTAACAGGAAAAAGCTAAAAATTTCAGAATTGCACCGTGCAATGTGGAGATATTACTGTTTGTGCATTTACAATATTCATTGATTTTTGCCATTGAAAAACATGTTTTTCATATACCAGAAATGTTTGAAGCTACTGACTGAATGAAAGGAGCTGGCATCTCACTCTCTTTGAATCTTCTTTATCATGCTAGGATTAGCAGGAAAAAGCTAAAAATTTCAGAATTGCACCTTGCAATGTGGAGATATTACTGTTTGTGCATTTACAATATTCATTGATTTTTGCCATTGAAAAACGTCCAGAAATGTTTGAAGCTACTGACTGAATGAAAGGAGCTGGCATCTCACTCTCTTTGAATCTTCTTTATCATGCTAGGATTAGCAGGAAAAAGCTAAAAATTTCAGAATTGCACCGTGCAATGTGGAGATATTACTGTTTGTGCATTTACAATATTCATTGATTTTTGCCATTGAAAAACGTCCAGAAATGTTTGAAGCTACTGACTGAATGAAAGGAGCTGGCATCTCACTCTCTTTGAATCTTCTTTATCATGCTAGGATTAGCAGGAAAAAGCAAAAAATTTCAGAATTGCACCGTGCAATGTGGAGATATTACTGTTTGTGCATTTACAATATTCATTGATTTTTGCCATTGAAAAACATGTTTTTCATATACCAGAAATGTTTGAAGCTACTGACTGAATGAAAGGAGCTGGCATCTCACTCTCTTTGAATCTTCTTTATCATGCTAGGATTAGCAGGAAAAAGCAAAAAATTTCAGAATTGCACCGTGCAATGTGGAGATATTACTGTTTGTGCATTTACAATATTCATTGATTTTTGCCATTGAAAAACATGTTTTTCATATACCAGAAATGTTTGAAGCTACTGACTGAATGAAAGGAGCTGGCATCTCACTCTCTTTGAATCTTCTTTATAATGCTAGGATTAACAGGAAAAAGCAAAAAATTTCAGAATTGCACCGTGCAATGTGGAGATATTACTGTTTGTGCATTTACAATATTCATTGATTTTTGCCAATGAAAAACATGTTTTTCATATACCAGAAATGTTTGAAGCTACTGACTGAATGAAAGGAGCTGGCATCTCACTCTCTTTGAATCTTCTTTATCATGCTAGGATTAACAGGAAAAAGCTAAAAATTTCAGAATTGCACCGTGCAATGTGGAGATATTACTGTTTGTGCATTTACAATATTCATTGATTTTTGCCATTGAAAAACATGTTTTTCATATACCAGAAATGTTTGAAGCTACTGACTGAATGAAAGGAGCTGGCATCTCACTCTCTTTGAATCTTCTTTATCATGCTAGGATTAGCAGGAAAAAGCTAAAAATTTCAGAATTGCACCGTGCAATGTGGAGATATTACTGTTTGTGCATTATTAATATTCATTGATTTTTGCCATTGAAAAACATGTTTTTCATATACCAGAAATGTTTGAAGCTACTGACTGAATGAAAGGAGCTGGCATCTCACTCTCTTTGAATCTTCTTTATCATGCTAGGATTAGCAGGAAAAAGCAAAAAATTTCAGAATTGCACCTTGCAATGTGGAGATATTACTGTTTGTGCATTTACAATATTCATTGATTTTTGCCATTGAAAAACATGTTTTTCATATACCAGAAATGTTTGAAGCTACTGACTGAATGAAAGGAGCTGGCATCTCACTCTCTTTGAATCTTCTTTATCATGCTAGGATTAGCAGGAAAAAGCTAAAAATTTCAGAATTGCACCTTGCAATGTGGAGATATTACTGTTTGTGCATTTACAATATTCATTGATTTTTGCCATTGAAAAACATGTTTTTCATATACCAGAAATGTTTGAAGCTACTGACTGAATGAAAGGAGCTGGCATCTCACTCTCTTTGAATCTTCTTTATCATGCTAGGATTAGCAGGAAAAAGCTAAAAATTTCAGAATTGCACCTTGCAATGTGGAGATATTACTGTTTGTGCATTTACAATATTCATTGATTTTTGCCATTGAAAAACATGTTTTTCATATACCAGAAATGTTTGAAGCTACTGACTGAATGAAAGGAGCTGGCATCTCACTCTCTTTGAATCTTCTTTATCATGCTAGGATTAACAGGAAAAAGCTAAAAATTTCAGAATTGCACCGTGCAATGTGGAGATATTACTGTTTGTGCATTTACAATATTCATTGATTTTTGCCATTGAAAAACGTCCAGAAATGTTTGAAGCTACTGACTGAATGAAAGGAGCTGGCATCTCACTCTCTTTGAATCTTCTTTATCATGCTAGGATTAGCAGGAAAAAGCTAAAAATTTCAGAATTGCACCTTGCAATGTGGAGATATTACTGTTTGTGCATTTACAATATTCATTGATTTTTGCCATTGAAAAACATGTTTTTCATATACCAGAAATGTTTGAAGCTACTGACTGAATGAAAGGAGCTGGCATCTCACTCTCTTTGAATCTTCTTTATCATGCTAGGATTAACAGGAAAAAGCTAAAAATTTCAGAATTGCACCGTGCAATGTGGAGATATTACTGTTTGTGCATTTACAATATTCATTGATTTTTGCCATTGAAAAACGTCCAGAAATGTTTGAAGCTACTGACTGAATGAAAGGAGCTGGCATCTCACTCTCTTTGAATCTTCTTTATCATGCTAGGATTAACAGGAAAAAGCTAAAAATTTCAGAATTGCACCTTGCAATGTGGAGATATTACTGTTTGTGCATTTACAATATTCATTGATTTTTGCCATTGAAAAACATGTTTTTCATATACCAGAAATGTTTGAAGCTACTGACTGAATGAAAGGAGCTGGCATCTCACTCTCTTTGAATCTTCTTTATCATGCTAGGATTAACAGGAAAAAGCTAAAAATTTCAGAATTGCACCTTGCAATGTGGAGATATTACTGTTTGTGCATTTACAATATTCATTGATTTTTGCCATTGAAAAACATGTTTTTCATATACCAGAAATGTTTGAAGCTACTGACTGAATGAAAGGAGCTGGCATCTCACTCTCTTTGAATCTTCTTTATCATGCTAGGATTAACAGGAAAAAGCTAAAAATTTCAGAATTGCACCGTGCAATGTGGAGATATTACTGTTTGTGCATTTACAATATTCATTGATTTTTGCCATTGAAAAACATGTTTTTCATATACCAGAAATGTTTGAAGCTACTGACTGAATGAAAGGAGCTGGCATCTCACTCTCTTTGAATCTTCTTTATCATGCTAGGATTAGCAGGAAAAAGCAAAAAATTTCAGAATTGCACCGTGCAATGTGGAGATATTACTGTTTGTGCATTTACAATATTCATTGATTTTTGCCATTGAAAAACATGTTTTTCATATACCAGAAATGTTTGAAGCTACTGACTGAATGAAAGGAGCTGGCATCTCACTCTCTTTGAATCTTCTTTATCATGCTAGGATTAACAGGAAAAAGCTAAAAATTTCAGAATTGCACCGTGCAATGTGGAGATATTACTGTTTGTGCATTTACAATATTCATTGATTTTTGCCATTGAAAAACGTCCAGAAATGTTTGAAGCTACTGACTGAATGAAAGGAGCTGGCATCTCACTCTCTTTGAATCTTCTTTATCATGCTAGGATTAGCAGGAAAAAGCTAAAAATTTCAGAATTGCACCTTGCAATGTGGAGATATTACTGTTTGTGCATTTACAATATTCATTGATTTTTGCCATTGAAAAACATGTTTTTCATATACCAGAAATGTTTGAAGCTACTGACTGAATGAAAGGAGCTGGCATCTCACTCTCTTTGAATCTTCTTTATCATGCTAGGATTAGCAGGAAAAAGCTAAAAATTTCAGAATTGCACCTTGCAATGTGGAGATATTACTGTTTGTGCATTTACAATATTCATTGATTTTTGCCATTGAAAAACGTCCAGAAATGTTTGAAGCTACTGACTGAATGAAAGGAGCTGGCATCTCACTCTCTTTGAATCTTCTTTATCATGCTAGGATTAGCAGGAAAAAGCTAAAAATTTCAGAATTGCACCGTGCAATGTGGAGATATTACTGTTTGTGCATTTACAATATTCATTGATTTTTGCCATTGAAAAACGTCCAGAAATGTTTGAAGCTACTGACTGAATGAAAGGAGCTGGCATCTCACTCTCTTTGAATCTTCTTTATCATGCTAGGATTAGCAGGAAAAAGCAAAAAATTTCAGAATTGCACCGTGCAATGTGGAGATATTACTGTTTGTGCATTTACAATATTCATTGATTTTTGCCATTGAAAAACATGTTTTTCATATACCAGAAATGTTTGAAGCTACTGACTGAATGAAAGGAGCTGGCATCTCACTCTCTTTGAATCTTCTTTATCATGCTAGGATTAGCAGGAAAAAGCAAAAAATTTCAGAATTGCACCGTGCAATGTGGAGATATTACTGTTTGTGCATTTACAATATTCATTGATTTTTGCCATTGAAAAACATGTTTTTCATATACCAGAAATGTTTGAAGCTACTGACTGAATGAAAGGAGCTGGCATCTCACTCTCTTTGAATCTTCTTTATCATGCTAGGATTAACAGGAAAAAGCAAAAAATTTCAGAATTGCACCGTGCAATGTGGAGATATTACTGTTTGTGCATTTACAATATTCATTGATTTTTGCCAATGAAAAACATGTTTTTCATATACCAGAAATGTTTGAAGCTACTGACTGAATGAAAGGAGCTGGCATCTCACTCTCTTTGAATCTTCTTTATCATGCTAGGATTAACAGGAAAAAGCTAAAAATTTCAGAATTGCACCGTGCAATGTGGAGATATTACTGTTTGTGCATTTACAATATTCATTGATTTTTGCCATTGAAAAACATGTTTTTCATATACCAGAAATGTTTGAAGCTACTGACTGAATGAAAGGAGCTGGCATCTCACTCTCTTTGAATCTTCTTTATCATGCTAGGATTAGCAGGAAAAAGCTAAAAATTTCAGAATTGCACCGTGCAATGTGGAGATATTACTGTTTGTGCATTTATAATATTCATTGATTTTTGCCATTGAAAAACATGTTTTTCATATACCAGAAATGTTTGAAGCTACTGACTGAATGAAAGGAGCTGGCATCTCACTCTCTTTGAATCTTCTTTATCATGCTAGGATTAGCAGGAAAAAGCAAAAAATTTCAGAATTGCACCTTGCAATGTGGAGATATTACTGTTTGTGCATTTACAATATTCATTGATTTTTGCCATTGAAAAACATGTTTTTCATATACCAGAAATGTTTGAAGCTACTGACTGAATGAAAGGAGCTGGCATCTCACTCTCTTTGAATCTTCTTTATCATGCTAGGATTAGCAGGAAAAAGCTAAAAATTTCAGAATTGCACCTTGCAATGTGGAGATATTACTGTTTGTGCATTTACAATATTCATTGATTTTTGCCATTGAAAAACATGTTTTTCATATACCAGAAATGTTTGAAGCTACTGACTGAATGAAAGGAGCTGGCATCTCACTCTCTTTGAATCTTCTTTATCATGCTAGGATTAGCAGGAAAAAGCTAAAAATTTCAGAATTGCACCTTGCAATGTGGAGATATTACTGTTTGTGCATTTACAATATTCATTGATTTTTGCCATTGAAAAACATGTTTTTCATATACCAGAAATGTTTGAAGCTACTGACTGAATGAAAGGAGCTGGCATCTCACTCTCTTTGAATCTTCTTTATCATGCTAGGATTAACAGGAAAAAGCTAAAAATTTCAGAATTGCACCGTGCAATGTGGAGATATTACTGTTTGTGCATTTACAATATTCATTGATTTTTGCCATTGAAAAATGTCCAGAAATGTTTGAAGCTACTGACTGAATGAAAGGAGCTGGCATCTCACTCTCTTTGAATCTTCTTTATCATGCTAGGATTAGCAGGAAAAAGCTAAAAATTTCAGAATTGCACCTTGCAATGTGGAGATATTACTGTTTGTGCATTTACAATATTCATTGATTTTTGCCATTGAAAAACATGTTTTTCATATACCAGAAATGTTTGAAGCTACTGACTGAATGAAAGGAGCTGGCATCTCACTCTCTTTGAATCTTCTTTATCATGCTAGGATTAACAGGAAAAAGCTAAAAATTTCAGAATTGCACCGTGCAATGTGGAGATATTACTGTTTGTGCATTTACAATATTCATTGATTTTTGCCATTGAAAAACATGTTTTTCATATACCAGAAATGTTTGAAGCTACTGACTGAATGAAAGGAGCTGGCATCTCACTCTCTTTGAATCTTCTTTATCATGCTAGGATTAGCAGGAAAAAGCTAAAAATTTCAGAATTGCACCGTGCAATGTGGAGATATTACTGTTTGTGCATTTATAATATTCATTGATTTTTGCCATTGAAAAACATGTTTTTCATATACCAGAAATGTTTGAAGCTACTGACTGAATGAAAGGAGCTGGCATCTCACTCTCTTTGAATCTTCTTTATCATGCTAGGATTAGCAGGAAAAAGCAAAAAATTTCAGAATTGCACCTTGCAATGTGGAGATATTACTGTTTGTGCATTTACAATATTCATTGATTTTTGCCATTGAAAAACATGTTTTTCATATACCAGAAATGTTTGAAGCTACTGACTGAATGAAAGGAGCTGGCATCTCACTCTCTTTGAATCTTCTTTATCATGCTAGGATTAGCAGGAAAAAGCTAAAAATTTCAGAATTGCACCTTGCAATGTGGAGATATTACTGTTTGTGCATTTACAATATTCATTGATTTTTGCCATTGAAAAACATGTTTTTCATATACCAGAAATGTTTGAAGCTACTGACTGAATGAAAGGAGCTGGCATCTCACTCTCTTTGAATCTTCTTTATCATGCTAGGATTAGCAGGAAAAAGCTAAAAATTTCAGAATTGCACCTTGCAATGTGGAGATATTACTGTTTGTGCATTTACAATATTCATTGATTTTTGCCATTGAAAAACATGTTTTTCATATACCAGAAATGTTTGAAGCTACTGACTGAATGAAAGGAGCTGGCATCTCACTCTCTTTGAATCTTCTTTATCATGCTAGGATTAACAGGAAAAAGCTAAAAATTTCAGAATTGCACCGTGCAATGTGGAGATATTACTGTTTGTGCATTTACAATATTCATTGATTTTTGCCATTGAAAAACGTCCAGAAATGTTTGAAGCTACTGACTGAATGAAAGGAGCTGGCATCTCACTCTCTTTGAATCTTCTTTATCATGCTAGGATTAGCAGGAAAAAGCTAAAAATTTCCGAATTGCACCTTGCAATGTGGAGATATTACTGTTTGTGCATTTACAATATTCATTGATTTTTGCCATTGAAAAACATGTTTTTCATATACCAGAAATGTTTGAAGCTACTGACTGAATGAAAGGAGCTGGCATCTCACTCTCTTTGAATCTTCTTTATCATGCTAGGATTAACAGGAAAAAGCTAAAAATTTCAGAATTGCACCGTGCAATGTGGAGATATTACTGTTTGTGCATTTACAATATTCATTGATTTTTGCCATTGAAAAACGTCCAGAAATGTTTGAAGCTACTGACTGAATGAAAGGAGCTGGCATCTCACTCTCTTTGAATCTTCTTTATCATGCTAGGATTAACAGGAAAAAGCTAAAAATTTCAGAATTGCACCTTGCAATGTGGAGATATTACTGTTTGTGCATTTACAATATTCATTGATTTTTGCCATTGAAAAACATGTTTTTCATATACCAGAAATGTTTGAAGCTACTGACTGAATGAAAGGAGCTGGCATCTCACTCTCTTTGAATCTTCTTTATCATGCTAGGATTAACAGGAAAAAGCTAAAAATTTCAGAATTGCACCTTGCAATGTGGAGATATTACTGTTTGTGCATTTACAATATTCATTGATTTTTGCCATTGAAAAACGTCCAGAAATGTTTGAAGCTACTGACTGAATGAAAGGAGCTGGCATCTCACTCTCTTTGAATCTTCTTTATCATGCTAGGATTAACAGGAAAAAGCAAAAAATTTCAGAATTGCACCGTGCAATGTGGAGATATTACTGTTTGTGCATTTACAATATTCATTGATTTTTGCCAATGAAAAACATGTTTTTCATATACCAGAAATGTTTGAAGCTACTGACTGAATGAAAGGAGCTGGCATCTCACTCTCTTTGAATCTTCTTTATCATGCTAGGATTAACAGGAAAAAGCTAAAAATTTCAGAATTGCACCGTGCAATGTGGAGATATTACTGTTTGTGCATTTACAATATTCATTGATTTTTGCCATTGAAAAACATGTTTTTCATATACCAGAAATGTTTGAAGCTACTGACTGAATGAAAGGAGCTGGCATCTCACTCTCTTTGAATCTTCTTTATCATGCTAGGATTAGCAGGAAAAAGCTAAAAATTTCAGAATTGCACCGTGCAATGTGGAGATATTACTGTTTGTGCATTTATAATATTCATTGATTTTTGCCATTGAAAAACATGTTTTTCATATACCAGAAATGTTTGAAGCTACTGACTGAATGAAAGGAGCTGGCATCTCACTCTCTTTGAATCTTCTTTATCATGCTAGGATTAGCAGGAAAAAGCAAAAAATTTCAGAATTGCACCTTGCAATGTGGAGATATTACTGTTTGTGCATTTACAATATTCATTGATTTTTGCCATTGAAAAACATGTTTTTCATATACCAGAAATGTTTGAAGCTACTGACTGAATGAAAGGAGCTGGCATCTCACTCTCTTTGAATCTTCTTTATCATGCTAGGATTAGCAGGAAAAAGCTAAAAATTTCAGAATTGCACCTTGCAATGTGGAGATATTACTGTTTGTGCATTTACAATATTCATTGATTTTTGCCATTGAAAAACATGTTTTTCATATACCAGAAATGTTTGAAGCTACTGACTGAATGAAAGGAGCTGGCATCTCACTCTCTTTGAATCTTCTTTATCATGCTAGGATTAGCAGGAAAAAGCTAAAAATTTCAGAATTGCACCTTGCAATGTGGAGATATTACTGTTTGTGCATTTACAATATTCATTGATTTTTGCCATTGAAAAACATGTTTTTCATATACCAGAAATGTTTGAAGCTACTGACTGAATGAAAGGAGCTGGCATCTCACTCTCTTTGAATCTTCTTTATCATGCTAGGATTAACAGGAAAAAGCTAAAAATTTCAGAATTGCACCGTGCAATGTGGAGATATTACTGTTTGTGCATTTACAATATTCATTGATTTTTGCCATTGAAAAATGTCCAGAAATGTTTGAAGCTACTGACTGAATGAAAGGAGCTGGCATCTCACTCTCTTTGAATCTTCTTTATCATGCTAGGATTAGCAGGAAAAAGCTAAAAATTTCAGAATTGCACCTTGCAATGTGGAGATATTACTGTTTGTGCATTTACAATATTCATTGATTTTTGCCATTGAAAAACATGTTTTTCATATACCAGAAATGTTTGAAGCTACTGACTGAATGAAAGGAGCTGGCATCTCACTCTCTTTGAATCTTCTTTATCATGCTAGGATTAACAGGAAAAAGCTAAAAATTTCAGAATTGCACCGTGCAATGTGGAGATATTACTGTTTGTGCATTTACAATATTCATTGATTTTTGCCATTGAAAAACATGTTTTTCATATACCAGAAATGTTTGAAGCTACTGACTGAATGAAAGGAGCTGGCATCTCACTCTCTTTGAATCTTCTTTATCATGCTAGGATTAGCAGGAAAAAGCTAAAAATTTCAGAATTGCACCGTGCAATGTGGAGATATTACTGTTTGTGCATTTATAATATTCATTGATTTTTGCCATTGAAAAACATGTTTTTCATATACCAGAAATGTTTGAAGCTACTGACTGAATGAAAGGAGCTGGCATCTCACTCTCTTTGAATCTTCTTTATCATGCTAGGATTAGCAGGAAAAAGCAAAAAATTTCAGAATTGCACCTTGCAATGTGGAGATATTACTGTTTGTGCATTTACAATATTCATTGATTTTTGCCATTGAAAAACATGTTTTTCATATACCAGAAATGTTTGAAGCTACTGACTGAATGAAAGGAGCTGGCATCTCACTCTCTTTGAATCTTCTTTATCATGCTAGGATTAGCAGGAAAAAGCTAAAAATTTCAGAATTGCACCTTGCAATGTGGAGATATTACTGTTTGTGCATTTACAATATTCATTGATTTTTGCCATTGAAAAACATGTTTTTCATATACCAGAAATGTTTGAAGCTACTGACTGAATGAAAGGAGCTGGCATCTCACTCTCTTTGAATCTTCTTTATCATGCTAGGATTAGCAGGAAAAAGCTAAAAATTTCAGAATTGCACCTTGCAATGTGGAGATATTACTGTTTGTGCATTTACAATATTCATTGATTTTTGCCATTGAAAAACATGTTTTTCATATACCAGAAATGTTTGAAGCTACTGACTGAATGAAAGGAGCTGGCATCTCACTCTCTTTGAATCTTCTTTATCATGCTAGGATTAACAGGAAAAAGCTAAAAATTTCAGAATTGCACCGTGCAATGTGGAGATATTACTGTTTGTGCATTTACAATATTCATTGATTTTTGCCATTGAAAAACGTCCAGAAATGTTTGAAGCTACTGACTGAATGAAAGGAGCTGGCATCTCACTCTCTTTGAATCTTCTTTATCATGCTAGGATTAGCAGGAAAAAGCTAAAAATTTCCGAATTGCACCTTGCAATGTGGAGATATTACTGTTTGTGCATTTACAATATTCATTGATTTTTGCCATTGAAAAACATGTTTTTCATATACCAGAAATGTTTGAAGCTACTGACTGAATGAAAGGAGCTGGCATCTCACTCTCTTTGAATCTTCTTTATCATGCTAGGATTAACAGGAAAAAGCTAAAAATTTCAGAATTGCACCGTGCAATGTGGAGATATTACTGTTTGTGCATTTACAATATTCATTGATTTTTGCCATTGAAAAACGTCCAGAAATGTTTGAAGCTACTGACTGAATGAAAGGAGCTGGCATCTCACTCTCTTTGAATCTTCTTTATCATGCTAGGATTAACAGGAAAAAGCTAAAAATTTCAGAATTGCACCTTGCAATGTGGAGATATTACTGTTTGTGCATTTACAATATTCATTGATTTTTGCCATTGAAAAACATGTTTTTCATATACCAGAAATGTTTGAAGCTACTGACTGAATGAAAGGAGCTGGCATCTCACTCTCTTTGAATCTTCTTTATCATGCTAGGATTAACAGGAAAAAGCTAAAAATTTCAGAATTGCACCTTGCAATGTGGAGATATTACTGTTTGTGCATTTACAATATTCATTGATTTTTGCCATTGAAAAACGTCCAGAAATGTTTGAAGCTACTGACTGAATGAAAGGAGCTGGCATCTCACTCTCTTTGAATCTTCTTTATCATGCTAGGATTAGCAGGAAAAAGCAAAAAATTTCAGAATTGCACCTTGCAATGTGGAGATATTACTGTTTGTGCATTTACAATATTCATTGATTTTTGCCATTGAAAAACATGTTTTTCATATACCAGAAATGTTTGAAGCTACTGACTGAATGAAAGGAGCTGGCATCTCACTCTCTTTGAATCTTCTTTATCATGCTAGGATTAGCAGGAAAAAGCAAAAAATTTCAGAATTGCACCTTGCAATGTGGAGATATTACTGTTTGTGCATTTACAATATTCATTGATTTTTGCCATTGAAAAACATGTTTTTCATATACCAGAAATGTTTGAAGCTACTGACTGAATGAAAGGAGCTGGCATCTCACTCTCTTTGAATCTTCTTTATCATGCTAGGATTAACAGGAAAAAGCTAAAAATTTCAGAATTGCACCGTGCAATGTGGAGATATTACTGTTTGTGCATTTACAATATTCATTGATTTTTGCCATTGAAAAACATGTTTTTCATATACCAGAAATGTTTGAAGCTACTGACTGAATGAAAGGAGCTGGCATCTCACTCTCTTTGAATCTTCTTTATCATGCTAGGATTAGCAGGAAAAAGCAAAAAATTTCAGAATTGCACCGTGCAATGTGGAGATATTACTGTTTGTGCATTTACAATATTCATTGATTTTTGCCATTGAAAAACATGTTTTTCATATACCAGAAATGTTTGAAGCTACTGACTGAATGAAAGGAGCTGGCATCTCTCTCTCTTTGAATCTTCTTTATCATGCTAGGATTAGCAGGAAAAAGCTAAAAATTTCAGAATTGCACCTTGCAATGTGGAGATATTACTGTTTGTGCATTTACAATATTCATTGATTTTTGCCATTGAAAAACGTCCAGAAATGTTTGAAGCTACTGACTGAATGAAAGGAGCTGGCATCTCACTCTCTTTGAATCTTCTTTATCATGCTAGGATTAACAGGAAAAAGCTAAAAATTTCAGAATTGCACCTTGCAATGTGGAGATATTACTGTTTGTGCATTTACAATATTCATTGATTTTTGCCATTGAAAAACATGTTTTTCATATACCAGAAATGTTTGAAGCTACTGACTGAATGAAAGGAGCTGGCATCTCACTCTCTTTGAATCTTCTTTATCATGCTAGGATTAGCAGGAAAAAGCAAAAAATTTCAGAATTGCACCTTGCAATGTGGAGATATTACTGTTTGTGCATTTACAATATTCATTGATTTTTGCCATTGAAAAACATGTTTTTCATATACCAGAAATGTTTGAAGCTACTGACTGAATGAAAGGAGCTGGCATCTCACTCTCTTTGAATCTTCTTTATCATGCTAGGATTAGCAGGAAAAAGCTAAAAATTTCAGAATTGCACCTTGCAATGTGGAGATATTACTGTTTGTGCATTTACAATATTCATTGATTTTTGCCATTGAAAAACATGTTTTTCATATACCAGAAATGTTTGAAGCTACTGACTGAATGAAAGGAGCTGGCATCTCACTCTCTTTGAATCTTCTTTATCATGCTAGGATTAGCAGGAAAAAGCAAAAAATTTCAGAATTGCACCGTGCAATGTGGAGATATTACTGTTTGTGCATTTACAATATTCATTGATTTTTGCCATTGAAAAACATGTTTTTCATATACCAGAAATGTTTGAAGCTACTGACTGAATGAAAGGAGCTGGCATCTCACTCTCTTTGAATCTTCTTTATCATGCTAGGATTAGCAGGAAAAAGCAAAAAATTTCAGAATTGCACCTTGCAATGTGGAGATATTACTGTTTGTGCATTTACAATATTCATTGATTTTTGCCATTGAAAAACATGTTTTTCATATACCAGAAATGTTTGAAGCTACTGACTGAATGAAAGGAGCTGGCATCTCACTCTCTTTGAATCTTCTTTATCATGCTAGGATTAGCAGGAAAAAGCAAAAAATTTCAGAATTGCACCTTGCAATGTGGAGATATTACTGTTTGTGCATTTACAATATTCATTGATTTTTGCCATTGAAAAACATGTTTTTCATATACCAGAAATGTTTGAAGCTACTGACTGAATGAAAGGAGCTGGCATCTCTCTCTCTTTGAATCTTCTTTATCATGCTAGGATTAGCAGGAAAAAGCTAAAAATTTCAGAATTGCACCTTGCAATGTGGAGATATTACTGTTTGTGCATTTACAATATTCATTGATTTTTGCCATTGAAAAACGTCCAGAAATGTTTGAAGCTACTGACTGAATGAAAGGAGCTGGCATCTCACTCTCTTTGAATCTTCTTTATCATGCTAGGATTAACAGGAAAAAGCTAAAAATTTCAGAATTGCACCTTGCAATGTGGAGATATTACTGTTTGTGCATTTACAATATTCATTGATTTTTGCCATTGAAAAACATGTTTTTCATATACCAGAAATGTTTGAAGCTACTGACTGAATGAAAGGAGCTGGCATCTCACTCTCTTTGAATCTTCTTTATCATGCTAGGATTAGCAGGAAAAAGCAAAAAATTTCAGAATTGCACCTTGCAATGTGGAGATATTACTGTTTGTGCATTTACAATATTCATTGATTTTTGCCATTGAAAAACATGTTTTTCATATACCAGAAATGTTTGAAGCTACTGACTGAATGAAAGGAGCTGGCATCTCACTCTCTTTGAATCTTCTTTATCATGCTAGGATTAGCAGGAAAAAGCTAAAAATTTCAGAATTGCACCTTGCAATGTGGAGATATTACTGTTTGTGCATTTACAATATTCATTGATTTTTGCCATTGAAAAACATGTTTTTCATATACCAGAAATGTTTGAAGCTACTGACTGAATGAAAGGAGCTGGCATCTCACTCTCTTTGAATCTTCTTTATCATGCTAGGATTAGCAGGAAAAAGCAAAAAATTTCAGAATTGCACCGTGCAATGTGGAGATATTACTGTTTGTGCATTTACAATATTCATTGATTTTTGCCATTGAAAAACATGTTTTTCATATACCAGAAATGTTTGAAGCTACTGACTGAATGAAAGGAGCTGGCATCTCACTCTCTTTGAATCTTCTTTATCATGCTAGGATTAGCAGGAAAAAGCAAAAAATTTCAGAATTGCACCTTGCAATGTGGAGATATTACTGTTTGTGCATTTACAATATTCATTGATTTTTGCCATTGAAAAACATGTTTTTCATATACCAGAAATGTTTGAAGCTACTGACTGAATGAAAGGAGCTGGCATCTCACTCTCTTTGAATCTTCTTTATCATGCTAGGATTAGCAGGAAAAAGCAAAAAATTTCAGAATTGCACCTTGCAATGTGGAGATATTACTGTTTGTGCATTTACAATATTCATTGATTTTTGCCATTGAAAAACATGTTTTTCATATACCAGAAATGTTTGAAGCTACTGACTGAATGAAAGGAGCTGGCATCTCACTCTCTTTGAATCTTCTTTATCATGCTAGGATTAACAGGAAAAAGCTAAAAATTTCAGAATTGCACCGTGCAATGTGGAGATATTACTGTTTGTGCATTTACAATATTCATTGATTTTTGCCATTGAAAAACATGTTTTTCATATACCAGAAATGTTTGAAGCTACTGACTGAATGAAAGGAGCTGGCATCTCACTCTCTTTGAATCTTCTTTATCATGCTAGGATTAGCAGGAAAAAGCTAAAAATTTCAGAATTGCACCTTGCAATGTGGAGATATTACTGTTTGTGCATTTACAATATTCATTGATTTTTGCCATTGAAAAACGTCCAGAAATGTTTGAAGCTACTGACTGAATGAAAGGAGCTGGCATCTCACTCTCTTTGAATCTTCTTTATCATGCTAGGATTAACAGGAAAAAGCTAAAAATTTCAGAATTGCACCTTGCAATGTGGAGATATTACTGTTTGTGCATTTACAATATTCATTGATTTTTGCCATTGAAAAACATGTTTTTCATATACCAGAAATGTTTGAAGCTACTGACTGAATGAAAGGAGCTGGCATCTCACTCTCTTTGAATCTTCTTTATCATGCTAGGATTAGCAGGAAAAAGCAAAAAATTTCAGAATTGCACCTTGCAATGTGGAGATATTACTGTTTGTGCATTTACAATATTCATTGATTTTTGCCATTGAAAAACATGTTTTTCATATACCAGAAATGTTTGAAGCTACTGACTGAATGAAAGGAGCTGGCATCTCACTCTCTTTGAATCTTCTTTATCATGCTAGGATTAGCAGGAAAAAGCAAAAAATTTCAGAATTGCACCGTGCAATGTGGAGATATTACTGTTTGTGCATTTACAATATTCATTGATTTTTGCCATTGAAAAACATGTTTTTCATATACCAGAAATGTTTGAAGCTACTGACTGAATGAAAGGAGCTGGCATCTCACTCTCTTTGAATCTTCTTTATCATGCTAGGATTAGCAGGAAAAAGCTAAAAATTTCAGAATTGCACCTTGCAATGTGGAGATATTACTGTTTGTGCATTTACAATATTCATTGATTTTTGCCATTGAAAAACATGTTTTTCATATACCAGAAATGTTTGAAGCTACTGACTGAATGAAAGGAGCTGGCATCTCACTCTCTTTGAATCTTCTTTATCATGCTAGGATTAACAGGAAAAAGCTAAAAATTTCAGAATTGCACCTTGCAATGTGGAGATATTACTGTTTGTGCATTTACAATATTCATTGATTTTTGCCATTGAAAAACATGTTTTTCATATACCAGAAATGTTTGAAGCTACTGACTGAATGAAAGGAGCTGGCATCTCACTCTCTTTGAATCTTCTTTATCATGCTAGAATTAGCAGGAAAAAGCAAAAAATTTCAGAATTGCACCGTGCAATGTGGAGATATTACTGTTTGTGCATTTACAATATTCATTGATTTTTGCCATTGAAAAACGTCCAGAAATGTTTGAAGCTACTGACTGAATGAAAGGAGCTGGCATCTCACTCTCTTTGAATCTTCTTTATCATGCTTGGATTAGCAGGAAAAAGCAAAAAATTTCAGAATTGCACCGTGCAATGTGGAGATATTACTGTTTGTGCATTTACAATATTCATTGATTTTTGCCATTGAAAAACATGTTTTTCATATACCAGAAATGTTTGAAGCTACTGACTGAATGAAAGGAGCTGGCATCTCACTCTCTTTGAATCTTCTTTATCATGCTAGGATTAGCAGGAAAAAGCAAAACATTTCAGAATTGCACCGTGCAATGTGGAGATATTACTGTTTGTGCATTTACAATATTCATTGATTTTTGCCATTGAAAAACATGTTTTTCATATACCAGAAATGTTTGAAGCTACTGACTGAATGAAAGGAGCTGGCATCTCACTCTCTTTGAATCTTCTTTATCATGCTAGGATTAGCAGGAAAAAGCTAAAAATTTCAGAATTGCACCGTGCAATGTGGAGATATTACTGTTTGTGCATTTACAATATTCATTGATTTTTGCCATTGAAAAACGTCCAGAAATGTTTGAAGCTACTGACTGAATGAAAGGAGCTGGCATCTCACTCTCTTTGAATCTTCTTTATCATGCTAGGATTAACAGGAAAAAGCTAAAAATTTCAGAATTGCACCTTGCAATGTGGAGATATTACTGTTTGTGCATTTACAATATTCATTGATTTTTGCCATTGAAAAACATGTTTTTCATATACCAGAAATGTTTGAAGCTACTGACTGAATGAAAGGAGCTGGCATCTCACTCTCTTTGAATCTTCTTTATCATGCTAGGATTAGCAGGAAAAAGCAAAAAATTTCAGAATTGCACCTTGCAATGTGGAGATATTACTGTTTGTGCATTTACAATATTCATTGATTTTTGCCATTGAAAAACATGTTTTTCATATACCAGAAATGTTTGAAGCTACTGACTGAATGAAAGGAGCTGGCATCTCACTCTCTTTGAATCTTCTTTATCATGCTAGGATTAACAGGAAAAAGCAAAAAATTTCAGAATTGCACCGTGCAATGTGGAGATATTACTGTTTGTGCATTTACAATATTCATTGATTTTTGCCATTGAAAAACATGTTTTTCATATACCAGAAATGTTTGAAGCTACTGACTGAATGAAAGGAGCTGGCATCTCACTCTCTTTGAATCTTCTTTATCATGCTAGGATTAACAGGAAAAAGCTAAAAATTTCAGAATTGCACCTTGCAATGTGGAGATATTACTGTTTGTGCATTTACAATATTCATTGATTTTTGCCATTGAAAAACATGTTTTTCATATACCAGAAATGTTTGAAGCTACTGACTGAATGAAAGGAGCTGGCATCTCACTCTCTTTGAATCTTCTTTATCATGCTAGGATTAACAGGAAAAAGCTAAAAATTTCAGAATTGCACCGTGCAATGTGGAGATATTACTGTTTGTGCATTTACAATATTCATTGATTTTTGCCATTGAAAAACATGTTTTTCATATACCAGAAATGTTTGAAGCTACTGACTGAATGAAAGGAGCTGGCATCTCACTCTCTTTGAATCTTCTTTATCATGCTAGGATTAACAGGAAAAAGCTAAAAATTTCAGAATTGCACCGTGCAATGTGGAGATATTACTGTTTGTGCATTTACAATATTCATTGATTTTTGCCATTGAAAAACATGTTTTTCATATACCAGAAATGTTTGAAGCTACTGACTGAATGAAAGGAGCTGGCATCTCACTCTCTTTGAATCTTCTTTATCATGCTAGGATTAACAGGAAAAAGCAAAAAATTTCAGAATTGCACCGTGCAATGTGGAGATATTACTGTTTGTGCATTTACAATATTCATTGATTTTTGCCATTGAAAAACGTCCAGAAATGTTTGAAGCTACTGACTGAATGAAAGGAGCTGGCATCTCACTCTCTTTGAATCTTCTTTATCATGCTAGGATTAGCAGGAAAAAGCAAAAAATTTCAGAATTGCACCGTGCAATGTGGAGATATTACTGTTTGTGCATTTACAATATTCATTGATTTTTGCCATTGAAAAACATGTTTTTCATATACCAGAAATGTTTGAAGCTACTGACTGAATGAAAGGAGCTGGCATCTCACTCTCTTTGAATCTTCTTTATCATGCTAGGATTAGCAGGAAAAAGCTAAAAATTTCAGAATTGCACCTTGCAATGTGGAGATATTACTGTTTGTGCATTTACAATATTCATTGATTTTTGCCATTGAAAAACATGTTTTTCATATACCAGAAATGTTTGAAGCTACTGACTGAATGAAAGGAGCTGGCATCTCACTCTCTTTGAATCTTCTTTATCATGCTAGGATTAGCAGGAAAAAGCTAAAAATTTCAGAATTGCACCTTGCAATGTGGAGATATTACTGTTTGTGCATTTACAATATTCATTGATTTTTGCCATTGAAAAACGTCCAGAAATGTTTGAAGCTACTGACTGAATGAAAGGAGCTGGCATCTCACTCTCTTTGAATCTTCTTTATCATGCTAGGATTAGCAGGAAAAAGGTAAAAATTTCAGAATTGCACCGTGCAATGTGGAGATATTACTGTTTGTGCATTTACAATATTTATTGATTTTTGCCATTGAAAAACATGTTTTTCATATACCAGAAATGTTTGAAGCTACTGACTGAATGAAAGGAGCTGGCATCTCACTCTCTTTGAATCTTCTTTATCATGCTAGGATTAACAGGAAAAAGCTAAAAATTTCAGAATTGCACCTTGCAATGTGGAGATATTACTGTTTGTGCATTTACAATATTCATTGATTTTTGCCATTGAAAAACATGTTTTTCATATACCAGAAATGTTTGAAGCTACTGACTGAATGAAAGGAGCTGGCATCTCACTCTCTTTGAATCTTCTTTATCATGCTAGGATTAGCAGGAAAAAGCAAAAAATTTCAGAATTGCACCGTGCAATGTGGAGATATTACTGTTTGTGCATTTACAATATTCATTGATTTTTGCCATTGAAAAACGTCCAGAAATGTTTGAAGCTACTGACTGAATGAAAGGAGCTGGCATCTCACTCTCTTTGAATCTTCTTTATCATGCTAGGATTAGCAGGAAAAAGCTAAAAATTTCAGAATTGCACCTTGCAATGTGGAGATATTACTGTTTGTGCATTTACAATATTCATTGATTTTTGCCATTGAAAAACATGTTTTTCATATACCAGAAATGTTTGAAGCTACTGACTGAATGAAAGGAGCTGGCATCTCACTCTCTTTGAATCTTCTTTATCATGCTAGGATTAGCAGGAAAAAGCAAAAAATTTCAGAATTGCACCGTGCAATGTGGAGATATTACTGTTTGTGCATTTACAATATTCATTGATTTTTGCCATTGAAAAACGTCCAGAAATGTTTGAAGCTACTGACTGAATGAAAGGAGCTGGCATCTCACTCTCTTTGAATCTTCTTTATCATGCTAGGATTAGCAGGAAAAAGCTAAAAATTTCAGAATTGCACCGTGCAATGTGGAGATATTACTGTTTGTGCATTTACAATATTCATTGATTTTTGCCATTGAAAAACATGTTTTTCATATACCAGAAATGTTTGAAGCTACTGACTGAATGAAAGGAGCTGGCATCTCACTCTCTTTGAATCTTCTTTATCATGCTAGGATTAGCAGGAAAAAGCAAAAAATTTCAGAATTGCACCTTGCAATGTGGAGATATTACTGTTTGTGCATTTACAATATTCATTGATTTTTGCCATTGAAAAACATGTTTTTCATATACCAGAAATGTTTGAAGCTACTGACTGAATGAAAGGAGCTGGCATCTCACTCTCTTTGAATCTTCTTTATCATGCTAGGATTAACAGGAAAAAGCAAAAAATTTCAGAATTGCACCGTGCAATGTGGAGATATTACTGTTTGTGCATTTACAATATTCATTGATTTTTGCCATTGAAAAACATGTTTTTCATATACCAGAAATGTTTGAAGCTACTGACTGAATGAAAGGAGCTGGCATCTCACTCTCTTTGAATCTTCTTTATCATGCTAGGATTAACAGGAAAAAGCTAAAAATTTCAGAATTGCACCTTGCAATGTGGAGATATTACTGTTTGTGCATTTACAATATTCATTGATTTTTGCCATTGAAAAACATGTTTTTCATATACCAGAAATGTTTGAAGCTACTGACTGAATGAAAGGAGCTGGCATCTCACTCTCTTTGAATCTTCTTTATCATGCTAGGATTAACAGGAAAAAGCTAAAAATTTCAGAATTGCACCGTGCAATGTGGAGATATTACTGTTTGTGCATTTACAATATTCATTGATTTTTGCCATTGAAAAACATGTTTTTCATATACCAGAAATGTTTGAAGCTACTGACTGAATGAAAGGAGCTGGCATCTCACTCTCTTTGAATCTTCTTTATCATGCTAGGATTAGCAGGAAAAAGCAAAACATTTCAGAATTGCACCGTGCAATGTGGAGATATTACTGTTTGTGCATTTACAATATTCATTGATTTTTGCCATTGAAAAACGTCCAGAAATGTTTGAAGCTACTGACTGAATGAAAGGAGCTGGCATCTCACTCTCTTTGAATCTTCTTTATCATGCTTGGATTAGCAGGAAAAAGCAAAAAATTTCAGAATTGCACCGTGCAATGTGGAGATATTACTGTTTGTGCATTTACAATATTCATTGATTTTTGCCATTGAAAAACATGTTTTTCATATACCAGAAATGTTTGAAGCTACTGACTGAATGAAAGGAGCTGGCATCTCACTCTCTTTGAATCTTCTTTATCATGCTAGGATTAGCAGGAAAAAGCAAAACATTTCAGAATTGCACCGTGCAATGTGGAGATATTACTGTTTGTGCATTTACAATATTCATTGATTTTTGCCATTGAAAAACATGTTTTTCATATACCAGAAATGTTTGAAGCTACTGACTGAATGAAAGGAGCTGGCATCTCACTCTCTTTGAATCTTCTTTATCATGCTAGGATTAGCAGGAAAAAGCTAAAAATTTCAGAATTGCACCGTGCAATGTGGAGATATTACTGTTTGTGCATTTACAATATTCATTGATTTTTGCCATTGAAAAACGTCCAGAAATGTTTGAAGCTACTGACTGAATGAAAGGAGCTGGCATCTCACTCTCTTTGAATCTTCTTTATCATGCTAGGATTAACAGGAAAAAGCTAAAAATTTCAGAATTGCACCTTGCAATGTGGAGATATTACTGTTTGTGCATTTACAATATTCATTGATTTTTGCCATTGAAAAACATGTTTTTCATATACCAGAAATGTTTGAAGCTACTGACTGAATGAAAGGAGCTGGCATCTCACTCTCTTTGAATCTTCTTTATCATGCTAGGATTAGCAGGAAAAAGCAAAAAATTTCAGAATTGCACCTTGCAATGTGGAGATATTACTGTTTGTGCATTTACAATATTCATTGATTTTTGCCATTGAAAAACATGTTTTTCATATACCAGAAATGTTTGAAGCTACTGACTGAATGAAAGGAGCTGGCATCTCACTCTCTTTGAATCTTCTTTATCATGCTAGGATTAACAGGAAAAAGCAAAAAATTTCAGAATTGCACCGTGCAATGTGGAGATATTACTGTTTGTGCATTTACAATATTCATTGATTTTTGCCATTGAAAAACATGTTTTTCATATACCAGAAATGTTTGAAGCTACTGACTGAATGAAAGGAGCTGGCATCTCACTCTCTTTGAATCTTCTTTATCATGCTAGGATTAACAGGAAAAAGCTAAAAATTTCAGAATTGCACCTTGCAATGTGGAGATATTACTGTTTGTGCATTTACAATATTCATTGATTTTTGCCATTGAAAAACATGTTTTTCATATACCAGAAATGTTTGAAGCTACTGACTGAATGAAAGGAGCTGGCATCTCACTCTCTTTGAATCTTCTTTATCATGCTAGGATTAACAGGAAAAAGCTAAAAATTTCAGAATTGCACCGTGCAATGTGGAGATATTACTGTTTGTGCATTTACAATATTCATTGATTTTTGCCATTGAAAAACATGTTTTTCATATACCAGAAATGTTTGAAGCTACTGACTGAATGAAAGGAGCTGGCATCTCACTCTCTTTGAATCTTCTTTATCATGCTAGGATTAACAGGAAAAAGCTAAAAATTTCAGAATTGCACCGTGCAATGTGGAGATATTACTGTTTGTGCATTTACAATATTCATTGATTTTTGCCATTGAAAAACATGTTTTTCATATACCAGAAATGTTTGAAGCTACTGACTGAATGAAAGGAGCTGGCATCTCACTCTCTTTGAATCTTCTTTATCATGCTAGGATTAACAGGAAAAAGCAAAAAATTTCAGAATTGCACCGTGCAATGTGGAGATATTACTGTTTGTGCATTTACAATATTCATTGATTTTTGCCATTGAAAAACGTCCAGAAATGTTTGAAGCTACTGACTGAATGAAAGGAGCTGGCATCTCACTCTCTTTGAATCTTCTTTATCATGCTAGGATTAGCAGGAAAAAGCAAAAAATTTCAGAATTGCACCGTGCAATGTGGAGATATTACTGTTTGTGCATTTACAATATTCATTGATTTTTGCCATTGAAAAACATGTTTTTCATATACCAGAAATGTTTGAAGCTACTGACTGAATGAAAGGAGCTGGCATCTCACTCTCTTTGAATCTTCTTTATCATGCTAGGATTAGCAGGAAAAAGCTAAAAATTTCAGAATTGCACCTTGCAA
Organism: Phyllobates terribilis; assembly: GCF_046119375.1. NCBI lineage: Eukaryota > Metazoa > Chordata > Amphibia > Anura > Dendrobatidae > Phyllobates > Phyllobates terribilis. Next base: position 38,651 of record NW_027369307.1, read on the forward strand.
TGTGGAGATATTACTGTTTGTGCATTTACAATATTCATTGATTTTTGCCATTGAAAAACATGTTTTTCATATACCAGAAATGTTTGAAGCTACTGACTGAATGAAAGGAGCTGGCATCTCACTCTCTTTGAATCTTCTTTATCATGCTAGGATTAGCAGGAAAAAGCTAAAAATTTCAGAATTGCACCTTGCAATGTGGAGATATTACTGTTTGTGCATTTACAATATTCATTGATTTTTGCCATTGAAAAACGTCCAGAAATGTTTGAAGCTACTGACTGAATGAAAGGAGCTGGCATCTCACTCTCTTTGAATCTTCTTTATCATGCTAGGATTAGCAGGAAAAAGGTAAAAATTTCAGAATTGCACCGTGCAATGTGGAGATATTACTGTTTGTGCATTTACAATATTTATTGATTTTTGCCATTGAAAAACATGTTTTTCATATACCAGAAATGTTTGAAGCTACTGACTGAATGAAAGGAGCTGGCATCTCACTCTCTTTGAATCTTCTTTATCATGCTAGGATTAACAGGAAAAAGCTAAAAATTTCAGAATTGCACCTTGCAATGTGGAGATATTACTGTTTGTGCATTTACAATATTCATTGATTTTTGCCATTGAAAAACATGTTTTTCATATACCAGAAATGTTTGAAGCTACTGACTGAATGAAAGGAGCTGGCATCTCACTCTCTTTGAATCTTCTTTATCATGCTAGGATTAGCAGGAAAAAGCAAAAAATTTCAGAATTGCACCGTGCAATGTGGAGATATTACTGTTTGTGCATTTACAATATTCATTGATTTTTGCCATTGAAAAACGTCCAGAAATGTTTGAAGCTACTGACTGAATGAAAGGAGCTGGCATCTCACTCTCTTTGAATCTTCTTTATCATGCTAGGATTAGCAGGAAAAAGCTAAAAATTTCAGAATTGCACCTTGCAATGTGGAGATATTACTGTTTGTGCATTTACAATATTCATTGATTTTTGCCATTGAAAAACATGTTTTTCATATACCAGAAATGTTTGAAGCTACTGACTGAATGAAAGGAGCTGGCATCTCACTCTCTTTGAATCTTCTTTATCATGCTAGGATTAGCAGGAAAAAGCAAAAAATTTCAGAATTGCACCGTGCAATGTGGAGATATTACTGTTTGTGCATTTACAATATTCATTGATTTTTGCCATTGAAAAACGTCCAGAAATGTTTGAAGCTACTGACTGAATGAAAGGAGCTGGCATCTCACTCTCTTTGAATCTTCTTTATCATGCTAGGATTAGCAGGAAAAAGCTAAAAATTTCAGAATTGCACCGTGCAATGTGGAGATATTACTGTTTGTGCATTTACAATATTCATTGATTTTTGCCATTGAAAAACATGTTTTTCATATACCAGAAATGTTTGAAGCTACTGACTGAATGAAAGGAGCTGGCATCTCACTCTCTTTGAATCTTCTTTATCATGCTAGGATTAGCAGGAAAAAGCAAAAAATTTCAGAATTGCACCTTGCAATGTGGAGATATTACTGTTTGTGCATTTACAATATTCATTGATTTTTGCCATTGAAAAACATGTTTTTCATATACCAGAAATGTTTGAAGCTACTGACTGAATGAAAGGAGCTGGCATCTCACTCTCTTTGAATCTTCTTTATCATGCTAGGATTAACAGGAAAAAGCAAAAAATTTCAGAATTGCACCGTGCAATGTGGAGATATTACTGTTTGTGCATTTACAATATTCATTGATTTTTGCCATTGAAAAACATGTTTTTCATATACCAGAAATGTTTGAAGCTACTGACTGAATGAAAGGAGCTGGCATCTCACTCTCTTTGAATCTTCTTTATCATGCTAGGATTAACAGGAAAAAGCTAAAAATTTCAGAATTGCACCTTGCAATGTGGAGATATTACTGTTTGTGCATTTACAATATTCATTGATTTTTGCCATTGAAAAACATGTTTTTCATATACCAGAAATGTTTGAAGCTACTGACTGAATGAAAGGAGCTGGCATCTCACTCTCTTTGAATCTTCTTTATCATGCTAGGATTAACAGGAAAAAGCTAAAAATTTCAGAATTGCACCGTGCAATGTGGAGATATTACTGTTTGTGCATTTACAATATTCATTGATTTTTGCCATTGAAAAACATGTTTTTCATATACCAGAAATGTTTGAAGCTACTGACTGAATGAAAGGAGCTGGCATCTCACTCTCTTTGAATCTTCTTTATCATGCTAGGATTAACAGGAAAAAGCTAAAAATTTCAGAATTGCACCGTGCAATGTGGAGATATTACTGTTTGTGCATTTACAATATTCATTGATTTTTGCCATTGAAAAACATGTTTTTCATATACCAGAAATGTTTGAAGCTACTGACTGAATGAAAGGAGCTGGCATCTCACTCTCTTTGAATCTTCTTTATCATGCTAGGATTAACAGGAAAAAGCAAAAAATTTCAGAATTGCACCGTGCAATGTGGAGATATTACTGTTTGTGCATTTACAATATTCATTGATTTTTGCCATTGAAAAACGTCCAGAAATGTTTGAAGCTACTGACTGAATGAAAGGAGCTGGCATCTCACTCTCTTTGAATCTTCTTTATCATGCTAGGATTAGCAGGAAAAAGCAAAAAATTTCAGAATTGCACCGTGCAATGTGGAGATATTACTGTTTGTGCATTTACAATATTCATTGATTTTTGCCATTGAAAAACATGTTTTTCATATACCAGAAATGTTTGAAGCTACTGACTGAATGAAAGGAGCTGGCATCTCACTCTCTTTGAATCTTCTTTATCATGCTAGGATTAACAGGAAAAAGCTAAAAATTTCAGAATTGCACCTTGCAATGTGGAGATATTACTGTTTGTGCATTTACAATATTCATTGATTTTTGCCATTGAAAAACATGTTTTTCATATACCAGAAATGTTTGAAGCTACTGACTGAATGAAAGGAGCTGGCATCTCACTCTCTTTGAATCTTCTTTATCATGCTAGGATTAGCAGGAAAAAGCAAAAAATTTCAGAATTGCACCGTGCAATGTGGAGATATTACTGTTTGTGCATTTACAATATTCATTGATTTTTGCCATTGAAAAACGTCCAGAAATGTTTGAAGCTACTGACTGAATGAAAGGAGCTGGCATCTCACTCTCTTTGAATCTTCTTTATCATGCTAGGATTAGCAGGAAAAAGCTAAAAATTTCAGAATTGCACCTTGCAATGTGGAGATATTACTGTTTGTGCATTTACAATATTCATTGATTTTTGCCATTGAAAAACATGTTTTTCATATACCAGAAATGTTTGAAGCTACTGACTGAATGAAAGGAGCTGGCATCTCACTCTCTTTGAATCTTCTTTATCATGCTAGGATTAGCAGGAAAAAGCAAAAAATTTCAGAATTGCACCGTGCAATGTGGAGATATTACTGTTTGTGCATTTACAATATTCATTGATTTTTGCCATTGAAAAACGTCCAGAAATGTTTGAAGCTACTGACTGAATGAAAGGAGCTGGCATCTCACTCTCTTTGAATCTTCTTTATCATGCTAGGATTAGCAGGAAAAAGCTAAAAATTTCAGAATTGCACCGTGCAATGTGGAGATATTACTGTTTGTGCATTTACAATATTCATTGATTTTTGCCATTGAAAAACATGTTTTTCATATACCAGAAATGTTTGAAGCTACTGACTGAATGAAAGGAGCTGGCATCTCACTCTCTTTGAATCTTCTTTATCATGCTAGGATTAGCAGGAAAAAGCAAAAAATTTCAGAATTGCACCGTGCAATGTGGAGATATTACTGTTTGTGCATTTACAATATTCATTGATTTTTGCCATTGAAAAACATGTTTTTCATATACCAGAAATGTTTGAAGCTACTGACTGAATGAAAGGAGCTGGCATCTCACTCTCTTTGAATCTTCTTTATCATGCTAGGATTAGCAGGAAAAAGCAAAAAATTTCAGAATTGCACCGTGCAATGTGGAGATATTACTGTTTGTGCATTTACAATATTCATTGATTTTTGCCATTGAAAAACATGTTTTTCATATACCAGAAATGTTTGAAGCTACTGACTGAATGAAAGGAGCTGGCATCTCACTCTCTTTGAATCTTCTTTATCATGCTAGGATTAGCAGGAAAAAGCTAAAAATTTCAGAATTGCACCTTGCAATGTGGAGATATTACTGTTTGTGCATTTACAATATTCATTGATTTTTGCCATTGAAAAACATGTTTTTCATATACCAGAAATGTTTGAAGCTACTGACTGAATGAAAGGAGCTGGCATCTCACTCTCTTTGAATCTTCTTTATCATGCTAGGATTAACAGGAAAAAGCTAAAAATTTCAGAATTGCAATGTGCAATGTGGAGATATTACTGTTTGTGCATTTACAATATTCATTGATTTTTGCCATTGAAAAACGTCCAGAAATGTTTGAAGCTACTGACTGAATGAAAGGAGCTGGCATCTCACTCTCTTTGAATCTTCTTTATCTTGCTAGGATTAGCAGGAAAAAGCAAAAAATTTCAGAATTGCACCTTGCAATGTGGAGATATTACTGTTTGTGCATTTACAATATTCATTGATTTTTGCCATTGAAAAACGTCCAGAAATGTTTGAAGCTACTGACTGAATGAAAGGAGCTGGCATCTCACTCTCTTTGAATCTTCTTTATCATGCTAGGATTAGCAGGAAAAAGCAAAAAATTTCAGAATTGCACCGTGCAATGTGGAGATATTACTGTTTGTGCATTTACAATATTCATTGATTTTTGCCATTGAAAAACGTCCAGAAATGTTTGAAGCTACTGACTGAATGAAAGGAGCTGGCATCTCACTCTCTTTGAATCTTCTTTATCATGCTAGGATTAACAGGAAAAAGCTAAAAATTTCAGAATTGCACCGTGCAATGTGGAGATATTACTGTTTGTGCATTTACAATATTCATTGATT